>NC_090725.1:216813910-216816410 GCF_036898095.1 Palaemon carinicauda | reverse complement strand
GTTTAGAATTATATTTCTATATTTAGATATTGGACAAAATCCTGGACCAGTGCGTTATAGACTTCGTTATTGTCTTCTAGTGTATTTTAGTTTCATGGAGTACATGGCAATATTGGAGACCTTACAACCCACGACCATAAGTGGCGGACTACCATTAAATCTGCTTTCTTTGGTGTGAACTTAACAGTGTCTCATTTAATCAAAACTCATTCATCTGATCTGTTTACCATTAAGCATAATAATGAAAAACCTGATCTTTCTCATTCCTGTTTCTCTGAGGCTTAACTAACTAGTTTAGCTTTTTGGTTCCGTAAAACTGAAACACTCTTGATGGAGCTTGATGCTTATGGATGTGTAGGCCAAATGGAATTTTCCCCTATTTTTATAAGGTCCGCTAGTCTGGTAGCTCTTAAATCGACTATTGATTTCTGCAAATTGGCAAAAAGACGATATTTTGTAACTTGGTAGGAAATTAATGATATTACTTCATTATGTCAAGGTGTCTGTGGTAGCTCTAGCCTCCTAATTACTGACCATTTTCTTAACTCCTAAGTTTTTTCATATCTTAGTCAAACCGTCTAAATAGGTATGCTAAAGGTAATCATCTGTTCTCTGGTTTAAAATTTGGCTCTTGCAAAGGCCTTGGAGCATGTGATGATCATCTTATAGCCTCAAATACTGTACAGGAATCTCTAGATTGTGGTCATGATCTTCGTATCGGCCTTTATTCTAGTGCTGTCTTTGACCATGTTAATCATTATAGTATTGTCTTCATACTCAAACAGTTGAGAGTAGGTGGGTGTTTTCTTTACATAATTATTGAATTTTCATGAAATATTATTGTGAGTATAGAAATTTTATATCTAGTGTTCCTCTGGGAAGTGTTCTTGGCTCACTATTTTTCATACTATATACGCATGATATGTGTTACATAATATGCACAAAATGGTACTCTCTTCACCTCAATTCCATCTCCCGAATGCAGATAAGGGATTGATAATTCCATTACTAGAAATGTAGCTGAAATTAGTGCATACTGCAAATTACATGGCATGAAGTTGAACTCTAACAAAGCTAAAATTATGACTGCAGGTAGTTCTAGGATAGTGGCTCCACACTATCCAGATCTCTGCGTTGATAATATTTCTTTAACTCTATAATATGATTCCTTGAAAAATTTAACTGTTATTTTTTATTGAAAATTGACTCCTGAGAAACACATTCGATCTTTCTTCTACAAATGCAATTTTTTTTTTTTAATAACAGATTTTCAGTAATCAATCTATTCTGAAGAAATTTTTAAATTCTTTCTTTCTTCCTTGTTTCGAGTATTGTTCTGTAAGCATTTCTGCAGCTGGATTTCATCTTGATTGGTCAGCCAAAAACCTGCTGTGTATTGAATTTTTTTTTTTTTTCTGATCTAGATATTAATCGCTGACACCACCGTTCAGTTTGTTATGCATGATGTATTGAGATTTTTCCTAACTCTGTCCATCCTTTGCATTAAAATCTTCCCGGACTGTGCCATCCTGTACATAGTACTAGTCATGCAGTTCATTCCAACACTATTACTTTCTCAATTTGGATGCTCAATGCAACATAGTATTCCAGAGGTATTATTCTAGCTGTGACCAAATTGTGGAAGTGTCTTCCAAATCAGGCAATCAAACCAGTGAAACTTCATAAATTCACATCTGCAGCAAATGATTTTATGTTGAACAGGTCGATATGTTTCTTCATAGCTATATATGATTGGGTAATTTTAATGTTCTGAATCATAACTGGGGTTACTCATAAGTCTGATCATTGCTTGCACCTGGTATAAATTGATTCCCATAGTGCTATAGGGAATAAGGCTAGTCCACAGTTTGGACGTTTGATCATACTTTTGTTTCATTGGTAATTAAGACTGAATAGCCAGTCCGTGATGTGTCATCCTTTTTGCAGTTAAATTGGTCGCAATTATATGAAGGCCCTGAGTCTATTATTCTCTTAAATGAGAATTTAGGCAACAGAGTTGAGAGTCATATCACTTCTTGTGTGTTGAAATGCTAAGTGAAGGGCAAACCCTGATTCAATGATGATATAGGGGTGTTTCATGAATAGGATTTTTATGAATATTGGAAAGATAACAGCTCAAATTTGAATTTGAATACTATATTCCGCTAAAAGCAGTTGCTCGGTGAGCGGTAACGATGGTAGTCACAAGGAAGGAACCTCCAATGCTAACTTTAACTCATTGACCCCTGGGCCCTTAACAGGCACAATAGACTCTCTAGGAGATGCCCCGGTAATCATGCAAACAGCCTTTTTTATTTACCACAGAGGAAACCTCACCTGAGACCTAAAGGGTTCAAATCTGCATGAGTAAAATTAGTGTCAACATGGTGCCACATTTCTCTCATATGTAAGACAATTCATTTAAATATATATCACATTCAGTCTTAAAACATTTGGACAATGGGGCCAAGTTTGTTATAACTCTTAGGTTTTTTTGTGC
>NC_090725.1:216803910-216806410 GCF_036898095.1 Palaemon carinicauda | reverse complement strand
ATTTCGGCAAATGTTATGTAACAAAAATACGGGATAGTTGATGTGATATTTTGATATTTCATCCTTAGTCCCATTCATCATCATCAAGTACGGGGTGTTCGATGTCGAACGGCCGTGGCCCTCTGCACAAAACATCTCCATTCATTCCGGTCTTAAGCCTTCCTTTCCAACTCCACCATCGTTAGCCCGCACATCTCCTTGATATTGTCACTCAATCTAGTTTTAGTCCTTCCTCTCGTTCTTGTACCATAGACTGATCCAATTAGTAACGTTCTTGCCAGAGTATTGTGTTTCCGAACCTGGTGTCCAATAAAAGTTAGTTTTCTTTCATCCAAAATGTCAAGTAATCTTTTTTCGATATTAATCTTTTGTAAAACTTCCACGTTAGTCTTTTTCTCAATCCAGCTTATCCTAAGGACTCTTCTGTAACACCATAGTTCAAAACTTTCTAATCTTTTCCGATCTGTAGCTTTTAAAACCCAACATTCTGAGCCGTATGATGCGACAGGGAAAACAAGTGATTTGAGAAGCCGCTTCTTTGTGTTTAGAGTGATATAACTGTCTTTCCACACATTGCTTAGTGCGATGGTTGCATTCTTTGCAATACTAATTCTTCTTTTGATCTCTTGGGAGTCCTCTCCATTATTGGCGAAAGTTGCTCCAAGGTAAGTAAATTCAGTGACATTATCTAGGGCAACTCCGTCTAGTAGAATTTCTTGATCAGACGGGGCTTTTTGACACTTCATGACCTTTGTTTTTTTAGCATTTAGGTACAGTCCCACTTTTTCACTCTCAGCTTTTACTTTTGATACTAATGTTTGGAGGTCCTCCATACTTCCAGCAATTAAAACCACATCGTCGGCGTATCTGAGATTAGTGATCTTTTGTCCTCCAACAGTTATGCCTCCTTCGTAGTCTTCAAGCGCATTTCTCATTATGGTTTCCGAGTAGATGTTAAGGAGGTGGGGAGAAACAATGCATCCTTGTGTGACACCTTGTCCAATGTTAAACCAATCCGTTAGGCCATAAGATGTTCGCACTGCTGCTTTCTGTTGATTGTACAGTGCTTTCAGAAGTGAGATGACATGAGGTGGAAAACCCATAGAGTACATGTCGTTCCATAAGATGTCATGTGCAACTATATTAAAGGCTTTAGTGTAGTCAATAAAACAAAGGAATACGTCGATTTTTCGTTCTCTGTTTTTTTCAAGGATCATCTTGAGTTTCATGATTTGGTCTCTGGTGCCTTTCCCAGGACGGAATCCTGCTTGTTCGTCAACGATTTCTTCGTTCAGTTTGTTTGCCATTCTCTTAGCCATGATTTTCAAAAGAATTTTGCAACTGTGACTAATGAGGGAGATTGTCCTATTATTGCTGCATTTTAGGGGGTCACCTTTCTTAGTCCCATTACCAGTTTGAAATGTATTGAGAAAAAATTAAACAAATTAATGGAAGAATACAAAAAAACAGATATATATGAAAATCTCTGTTACATTTTTTACTTAATTGGGAGAGGGACGGGGGAAGGGAGATTTTCTAAATTGTTAACAATCTATAGAAATTCTAAAAGCTTTCCAGTAGAAGGAGAGAGAATTATAAACATCAAAATAAAATGAAAATAAAAGCAAATCTCACATACATAAAATTGGTTAAATACTGATGAAACTATTCCTGAAGCTATTTTTCCAGTAACCCACCTAAATCTGTCACGATAGTGACATGTAAATTAGATATTTGTTATTGGATTTAAAAAGTTAGTAGTATTTCATTTGGAAGTTTATGAACATTCAATTTTATTTCTTTAAAAAACTATACTGGGGGTTATAATATAACACAAAAGTAAAAAACACTAAGAAATTATAACAAAAGGTTTTTTTGTGGAGGTGGTGGGATCGTTTTTAGAGCCGCGCTACTTCGTGAACGACGTTGAATAATCGACAAAAAGGAAAGAAATGATTTTCCAAAAGGAAAAGAATCCTCTTGACCGGCAAGATTGGAATTAAAATAAGTGAATCTGAATGATTTATAGTACGAAGATCGATGCCATTTCTTGATTAATGAGAGAGAGAGAGAGAGAGAGAGAGAGAGAGAGAGAGAGAGAGAGAGAGAAAGAGAGATTAAATTGAATAGAATTTTTATTAACCAAATAATTACAGACATGGAAAACTGTCTTCCGCTGGTGCATGAATGACCAATTGGAATTCTCGTTGGTTAAGCCATAACTATTATTTACGGGGAATGAGCAAAGTGAGTTCCACTGACATGAAATATGACGATGTGTACCCCAAAAAGAAGATTGGGGTTAAATAAAGGAGTGTGATAAAATGACATCAAAACCTTGAGTTACGAGAGGGAGACTGTTTCACGTTACATTTTAAAATTGCTTTACTTTGAGGAAGATTCCACTGAAATTTGACACATGAATTATTAAGTAATTGTTCTAAAGGTAAGGCATAAAATGACTAGACGAATTGTCCCGTTAAAGATCGGCTTCTTTTGA
>NC_090725.1:216793910-216796410 GCF_036898095.1 Palaemon carinicauda | reverse complement strand
CAGTTTTCCTATTCGTCCTTTCTGTTCTCCTATTTGAACATGGTTTATAATCTATTATTTTACACTTTTTTATTTAAAAGAATTTATATAAGTGTCTAAGACTTTCACTCATGAACTCGGGTGCATTGTCCGTGGGAATTACATCTGGACACGAGTGTCTTGTAATAATCCAAGACTTTAATTCTTCTGCAACATAAACTGGTGTTCACTCCATTACTTGAAGGATCTATACATCCCTACTCAAGTTGATTACAAACATGTTGTTTTTCTAGTTTCTTATGATCAATGAGGACAGAACTAATTCCTATTCATGATAAGGCTTCTTTTCTTAATGCTGCCAATTATTAGTAATTAGTAATTTCTTTTGTTAGTGTAGTAGGAGAATAAAATCTTGAACATCAATTTTTCTCTTAAAATTTTTCCGTTATGTAAGATTCCATTAATTAACTCAAAATCTGACCTGGAATGTGGATCTTCTGAGTTTTTGCCGACTCTTTTCATAGTCACTCCATCTTTTTCCTTTTCTGTTTTTACCTATCCTAAATATAAGTCCAATAATAGACAACTAAAACTAAAGGTATTGGTGGCGATAATCTTCTTTATTATTTCTTCAGCTCATGATAAACCACCTGCAATGGTGTAACAGCTTTCGGGGATTATCTAAATTCTGGGATAATACAAGTACACTAATGAACTATCTGTTGAATCTGATCTTATCTGTGAATGGCATCTTTTAGAAAAGATCGCATATTGGGTTATGATCAGTTGATATATTCACCCTAAGTCCTAACAAATAAATCTGAATTATCTTCATGTTAAATATATAGCTAAACATTCTTTTTCAGTAGTGTTGTAATTTTTCTCAGCTGCATTCAACACTGCTAGCATAATAGACGGCTCTCAATCTTGTTTTAGCTTTCTATAAAAGATCTACTCCTAGTCCTGCCCCTGATGCCTCACATGCTAGATAAAAATCTTTAGAAAAGTCTGGTGTTTAAAAGCATTCTCTTATTCATCCTTCAATACTTAATTCCTTTATCTTTTTCGTCAATTCATTCAACGGTTTGGCTATTGTTGCAAATCCCTGAATGAAAGATTTCTACCATTCCCTGGAATTTTCGTAGAGACTTTAAATTTTGTTGAGCTGAATACTCCGAAGCAACCCTAATTTTACCAGATTGCATATATAATCATTCTTCCCTAATCCTAAGCTTAACTATTTTAATGACTCTCGAAAACTGGCAGTTTTTAACCTTTGTCTTTCATTCTGCATTTGTCAATAGTTCTATTACAATTCCTAACGTCTTCAAATGATTTTTAATATTCTTACTGAATATCATGCCAATAAATAAACTGAAAAAATTCCCATGCCCCAAAATCTGTAGAATTAATCTGACAATCGTCAGGGGAGCAGAGGTAACATTTAAAAGGCATCACCTGGTACTCCAAATCCTCTTCGTGCGTTCTAAAGACTGTTAAAAGTTTACACTTCTCATTTAAAGGTACGTGCCAATATCCACTCAATAAATCTGTGGATGAGAGCATCCATGCTCCTCGCAATTGAGATTAAATATTGTTTATGATAGGCTGGGGCAACTTATCAGAAATTGTGACTGAATTAAATTTCCTTAAATCAATTGCTATACGGTAGTTCTACAATTCTTGGAAATTGCCAATAAAGGACTACTATAAGATGACTTGGATGGTATAACCCCACCGTCTCTTCATTTCTTCTATTGATTTATATACTATTGGACGTCGACTTATTGACAACCTATAATCAGAAATATAAAACAGCCTAGTACGTTCTTCTAATAGTATTATCTATTACGACACACCAGTTTGACCTAGCTTCATTCCTGAAATGGCAATTCCCTTTTTATACTTATTCAAGATTCCAATTAACTATCTGTCTTCAAGACTCTTAATATTTACTATCTCATTATTTATCTCATCTTTGCGACTATCTGTTAGAAAAAAAGTATGTTCAGCTATTGGAATAAATTGGTTAATAATTTCTATTCATCTGCATGAATCTCTTCCAGCTAATAAATGAAGTCTCTTGTTTTGAGTAATTATGCGACTATTGTTCAAAATTATTCCCATTCTTGTGCACTAAGGAGAGTTTCATTCTGACGAAATCTGGTAATTGATCCATAATTAAAAGGATTTTTTTTTCGATTTAAATGAGGTTAGGAGTTTTAAAATATGTCTTATTTAGGACGTTGTGCAATATTATTGCGTCCACAACTAAACTGCAATGCATATTGAAAATATTTTCTTGTACAAAAATAGTCAAACAAAACTCTATTAACTGCTAAGAATATAGTGCATGGAGCCTTTAACTCACTCGTCTACATATCATCTGTTATCCTATTTGATGTTTTCAGTAGTCTTTTACTGGAATATAAAGCAATCTTTTCCATAGTCATTTTTTTTCGGTTACCTGCAAATGCATTATAGATAGGTCCGTAGGCTATGTATGTGAAAATGTCATTTT
>NC_090725.1:216786410-216788910 GCF_036898095.1 Palaemon carinicauda | reverse complement strand
TTCACTCGTGAAATATCCTCGAATAGATATCACTGGCGAAAAAAAGTCTGTGAAAAGAAAACACCAGGAAAAATCAACATGGCATAGATGAAAAGACGGAATTACTAGATACGTAATTCGTTATGAATTCAACAGACGTAATTCTGATTATGAAACTTTCGAATAGTACACATATGAAAAACTCACAATTAAGATACATAAATAAATTTCTCCATTAGTTCATTAGAATCCCAAAAAGTATTATTCATTAGATTTTGACCAGGTTTTCCAAATCATAAGCTTAGGAATATAATGGTGATAATACACACACAAACGCGCATAAAAAACACACATTTTACACATACACACACAAATACACACACACACATATATATATATATATATATATATATATATATATATATATATATATATATATATATATATATATATATATATATGTATATATATATATATATATATACATATATATTTATATATGTATGAATGTATATATATATATATATATATATATATATATATATATATATATATATATATATATATATATATATATATATATATATGTGTGTGTGTGTGTGTGTGTTTGTGTGTGTATAATCATATATATACATATACATATATATTTATATATGTATATATATATATATATATATATATATATATATATATATATATATATATATATATATATATATATATATATTCATATACATATATATGCATATATATATATATATATATATGCATATATATATATATATATATATATATATATATATATATATTTCTATACATATATATACACACATATATATTATATATATATATATATATATATATATATATATATGTGTGTGTGTGTGTGTGTATATATATATATATATATATATATATATATATATATGTGTGTGTGTGTGTGTGTGTGCGTATATACATGTATGTATATATATATATATATATATATATATATATATATATATACATGTATATATATATATATATATATATATATATATATATATATATATATATATATATATGCATCTAGGAAGCGGCTATGGTGAAAGAATTGCTCATAGAACTATTAATGAGATCTCGACTTGAGCAAAGAAGAAGCATATAACCATCAAAAAGAGAGATGAATCTGTTATAGCAACAGAAGATGGAATACTTTAGTAAGGTTTTGAATAGGAGCTATGAAGGGAATAATTTTATTGATATACCTGAAGTTCATTATGACCTTAATATTCCCATGAATGAATTTATTGTGATTGAAGTTAAAGCTATCCTAAAAAACTCAAGAGATGGAGAGCCCCTGGATACGATGGGATAACTGCCAAGCTGATACTAGCCGAAAATGTAAGTGACTTTCAGACTAATAATAAGATTATTTTGTATAATATGGCGTGAAGAGGCAAAACCTGATGCATGGGAGTTAGGAGTGTTGGTGAAAATAGCAAAAAAAAAAAAAAAAAATAGGAATGGTGACTGACTGCAATAATTGCAGAGGCATAGCACTCACGTCAGTTGCTATGAAAATATATAGTATGCTTATCCTAAAGAAACAGGAGAGAAAGATTGATGAAAAGCTGAGAGATGAACAGGCAGGATTTAAAAAAGGTAGAAGTTACAGTGAACAAATTTTCATTTTGAAAGATGTTGTACAGCAATGCCTAGAATATAGACATTCCTCTTTTGATGGCATTTATGGTCCTTTGATAGTGTGTACCGGCTAATTTTGTGGAGAGTCCTACGTTATCATGAAATTCCTCTTAAATATTTAAATTTGATTAAGTCTGTTCAAGAGCAAAGCTAGAGTAAATTCAAATTTAATTGAATCTTATCAAATAAATTTCAAGTGAACAGCACAGTACTGCAAGGGAATGTGTTTTTACTTATGTTTCCTCCTCTTGGATTTTGTAATGCGTAGAACAGTCAGAGATTGTAGAGAAGGATTGGACTGGATTGGTGATACGAATTTAGCAGACCTAGAGCATGCTGATGATGCTGTCCTTGTTAGCAGAAAACACAGGATTTGCAATGCTTGCTTACCTGAATGCATGAAATTTCATACGAATTGGGGCTGACGATAAATAGAAGAAAGACGCAGATGATAAGAACTTAGTATGCAATGGAACAGGAAATACCATTGGAAAGAGAAAAGATTAATGAGGTAGAATCATTCAAGTATTTAGGAATTATTATCTCCAATCCAGGGTCTTTAGAATTAGATTTTAGTAGAATGTTAAGAATAAACAAATCAGACAATGCCTAGGTTAAGTAAAATTTGGAAATAAAATAGCCCAAAATTACAAATAAAAATCAGACTTCATATCAGTTTAGTGTGATCGGTGCTACTGTAATGACATGAGTCATGGTATGACAATGAAACAATATCCAATAGATTTAGTACATTTGAGAACAAAGCCCTCAGAAGTATATTGGGAGCTAAATGACAGGACAGGATTAGAAATGAAACTATAAAAGGGATTACTCA
>NC_090725.1:216773910-216778910 GCF_036898095.1 Palaemon carinicauda | reverse complement strand
CACTCAGTTAATTGAGATCAGACAGCCTATCCTCTTATTGTTGAAATTGTGAATGGAAATTCTGAACATTTTCAACTGATCCTTCCATTCTCGGTACCTTTTATATAGGGATGTAATTCATGTCTGCATTCAAAAAAATATCTATCTTAATCAGGATTAGAAGATTTGCTTGTCGCAGCTGATGTCATAGCAGAAGGTTGCGTAGAGATAGAGATGATTTACCAGAGATGTGTTCATTGCTTCATATTAGTGTATGAGCTACTGACAATAAAAATCATTCATAATGGCTTTGAAAATGGGTTATCCATATTTTCCACATCGAGAAACAAAATTACAAGGTCTTAGAACACCCGGAGAACTCAAAATGATTAGTTATGTGATGCCTATAGAAGTTTTCAAGCAAATCCAGAGATATTTTGATTGTGGAGGCAGTGTTGGCCATGGTCGAACAAACATGGATTTCCATGATAACAATCTTTATGGAAGTGGTTGAGGTTCTGTTGTTGATTATTCGTGCTTTGTATACTCAGGACTGGGAGGCCTTCAAATGTTCAACAGTATGATGTTACCATGGTTGCAGGAATAAGATACACACAAATATGGATGGTGGCTTACCAAGTTCTGTCTTGAATTTAGTGTTTTACCTGGAGATAAAGCTTAGTATATGTATACATAGAAGGAGTATTTTTCTCAATGCATGACAGGTCACCATATACATGTTTACCTTTGAACCTCTGGATTGAGATGGCAATGAACAAGGGATCCAGAAAAGGGTGGGTTGTTCCACGTTTTGAATAATGATCCATTGCTACAAATTCATACAAGGATAGTGAATTTTGTTAACAGAGTAATAGTTTCTCTTCATTCTTTGGTAATCTCAACTTTTTTGCAAAAGTTGATGTTGAAAACTCCAGTCTTCGTCTTGCAATGGATAAACAGGTTATGAGCATGGATCAATGTTTGACAGAATTTGCATTTGGCCCTTTTGATTTCTGAAAAACCACCCTTAGATTCATGCAATCAGGCCAAGATGAATATGAAGAACTCATAAAAAGACACACTGATGGTGAAAATATATTCCATGAATTTTCCAACCAAGAAATGTGTTCTTATACTTTGACTTTCATTAAAAAAATTCACAGAAATTCCATATTATTTTTGTTCCATAGAGTCAGCCAACAAGGAAAGCATTTCTTCCAATTTAAAAACGGATGCAATGGTAAAAAAGTTATGGCTGAGGTTATAGCTTTAGCAGAAAACAGTTAGTAAGGTTTTGACTATACAGAAGTCATGCAATATCGTATCACTGATGAATGTGTTTCTACATTTAACATAAATGATTCACTAGAAAATAGTAAAATATCATAATTTATTGAAAAAAATTAGTTTTGTAGAATTTAATATCAATGAACCAGTCATAGGTTTTATTCATATGGGTTTCATGTGGACACTTTCCACACCTGCAGAAGACAGCCAGGTGCCGAATGGAAGCCTTTATACTTGAGGAAACTATGCTGGACATATAGTAGGCACAGAAATATTACCAAATTCTGATTCATGTGGCTCACACGCAGATGAAATTAATGACGTTGACTTTCTTTAATATAGTCCTATGTTATGTTAGCAGTCTTTTATGTATACATTTTTCGCATAATTAAATAGGACAGGTGGTCACACATAAATTATATATTTGCATTTAGAGAATTAAACATATACAGGTATAAATATTAATGCAATTCATTAATGGTTTGACAACTCAACTTTTTTTAAGGAAAAAGGGCGACCATATTTGATTTTATTCTCCTCTAATAATTTATGTTAGATTTAGTTTTCAACAAATGCTATAAATATGAATGTTTTTCTTGTTCTGAGTGTAAATACACTGAAGTGGAAGTACACACCACTTTTAATTGTCACCATATACTGATAAATGAAGGGGATAAAAGAACTTGACTGCCACCTTGGATTTTGCCAATTTATGGAGTTTGCAAAAGGTTTTGGGACAGTCACCCCAGCTAATTATGCAGTTTATTAGCACAGGATATACAAAATATCATTGGAAGTTTTTCCCAAATAGTGGCCATGGATTTTTAATATATTTACTAAACTGTATCCACCTGTCTGTGTGAGGTATATTATTATTAAAATGGTGATTATCCATCTAGTCCTTCTATCCTAACGAGTTCATTTAGACTCTTACAGAACTAGTGCGAATAGACATTGGGGATAATATTGTACAGTAATGCAAAATATGAAATATAAGTGAGAAATTATTGATAAAATCCAATATAGATATAAAAAATCTTAATGCTATTTATTAAGTCATTACTTTTTATAAACGTTCAGATCTATAAACAGAAGAACACTTTAAAATGTCGGAAAATGTCTCCAATAAAATCTCCATTCATTAAAAATATTTGTTATGGCTAAAATCTTTCCAGAAACACTCCACTTGGGAACTGCTTCGTGAAGTGTGCATTTTAAAAACTCATCGATCTATCGCGAATGACCAATGGGTATTCTTCATAAAAACCCTTCAGTTCTATTCTCCATCTGGTCTGATGATTCCTATCGAGACACAATTGGCTTAATTTGTTTTATTATGGTTTTATATGATTTATCATTTCAAAAACTTATAATTTAATGATAAAATGTATTTTTGTGGTTCTATGACTCTTATTAGGTAGTTTATTCATAAATATTGTGTATGTATGGAAGTAATAATAATAATAATATATATATATATATATATATATATATATATATATATATATATATATATATATATATATATATATATATATATATACATATATATATATATATATTTAAATATAAATTTATATATATTTATATATATATTTATATATATATATATTTATATATATATATATATATATATATATATATATATATATATATTTATATATATTTATATATATATATATATATATATATATATATATATATATATACTTATATATATATATATATATATATATATATACTTATATATATATATATATATATATATATATATATATATATATATATATATTTATATATATATATATTTATATATATATACTTATATATATATATATATATATATATATATATATATATATATATATATATATATACATACATATATATACATATATATATATATAGGGATATATGGATATATATATATATATATATATATATATATATATATATATATATATATATATATATATAGGGATATATGGATATATATATATATATATATATATATATATATATATATATATATATATATATTATATATATAGGGATATTTGGATATATATATATAAATATATATATATATATATATATATATATATATATATATATATATATACATATCTCCATATATCCCTATATATATATATATATATATATATATATATATATATAAATATATATATATATATATATATATATATATATATATATATATATATATATATATATATATATATATATATATAGGGATATATGGATATATATATATATATATATATATATATATATATATATATATATACATATATATGTATATATATATATACATATAAATATATATATATATATATATATATATATATATATATATATATATATATATATATATATATATATATAAATATATATATATATATATATATATATATATATATATATATATATATATATATACATATATATATATATATATATATATATATATACGTATATATATGCATATATATATATATATATATATATATATATATATATATATATATATATATAGCAAGCAAAAAAAGGTTAATATTACCACTGTGGGGGAGAGAGAAAGACTAATAATATTACAGTGGGTGTAAATGTCTGAAACACATGCGGTGCATGGCTATCCACTAAAATAGACATACGTGTAAAATTGGAAATCCTACTCTTGAGAGACGCACTGTTTATGGGTCATTTTGCAGGGCATATACAGATTTTAGAGGATTAATGGACACCCAGTCTTCTTTGCCGTGTATGTTAATTAGGAAAAACTTCAGTGTGCAACGAATTACTAGGAAAGATCCCGTGTAAGAGGGTATCAGCTATGGCCTTTTAGTGTCGATGCACAGAAAGACATATTTGGCCATTTATAAAGTTTTAGGTATGTGTTGCTTCGCTGACAGCTTATAAGTCTGGAAGTATGGTGCAAATATTTTCATAGTGGAGGATGTTTCAGGCAGAAAAAAGATCAGCATGGACGACCACCGGGTCATGATGCACCATTTGACCTGCTGATACATCCAGGGCATACCTAGGAGTGGTTCTTAATCCTAGGAGAAACCTAGGGAAATTAATTAAACCAGTTGGAATCATTGCAGTGGGATATCACAGGTACTTGCACTTTGAGGGTCCAATGAAAACGTTCAACCATTCCATTGTCTACAGGGCTGGCTCAGGAAATTCGCTAATGATATCGACAATTGATATGTGCAAGTGGTACCCTTATCAAAAGTAATATGCTCAGAGATAGCAAATCTCCCTATCCACCCAAAAAGTAAGACGAATGTACATGAGGTGGACGTTGCAGTTTTCATGGGGATGGGTTAAGGCCAACGAGAGGAGTGATCAATAATGGTAAACAGGTAACAATGTCTTTATGATGTGGATAGGGAAGCTCCTACGTAGAGGTGAATGTGGGCAAAATGATACCAAGGTTGAGAAAAGATGAAGCCATGTGTCAGTGTACTTTTGAGGATAGGCATGAATTACAGGCATGGACCTAATTGTTAGCCTTCTTAGTAATGTAATGCCTAACGAAATTAATTTTCAGTAGCTGTGCAGTAGATTGGCGTTAGGGATGGTAGAGACCATGGGTGAAATGAAACACCTGTCGGTGCAATGGAGCAGATATCCATAGTCGTGGTGTACAAGTATATACGTCACAGAGATTGGTGGTATTGGAGTAGTCGAGGGTGACCTCTTTT
>NC_090725.1:216761410-216763910 GCF_036898095.1 Palaemon carinicauda | reverse complement strand
CTAATGTTATGGTGTTGGTTGTTTAAAAACTCAAGAAAGGTATCAACATGGTAATTACATCTGAACAATGCGAAAGTGTCATCTATGTAGCGTCTATAAAAGAGTGGGCGGAAATTAGGTGGGCATACATCTAAAGCTCGCTCCTCCAGGGAGCACATAAATATGTTTGCAAAAGTAGGACCGAGAGGGCTTCCCATGGCCATCCCCTCAGTCTGCTTAAAAACCGTATTATTAAAAACAAAGGGCGTATCCAGCACGGCTAATTCTAAAAGCAACTTGAATTGAGTTCTATTAAAATTGTTGAACAAGCAATCGTCAGTGGGAAATAGCCTGTCTAAAATGATGTTGATAGTCTCGACAACGGGAACATTGGTAAACAGAGATTCCACGTCAAAGCTCGCCATGTACAGATCTGAGTCCTGTGTGATAATGTCATCTTTAAAGGAGGCCGAGTTTATTAATGTATATTTGTTGTGAGTCAGTGGTTGGAGTAAAGGGACAAGAAATTTGGCGAGTTTATAGCTAGCAGTGTTAATGGAAGAAAGGATGGGTCTCAAAGGAATTCCTTCTTTGTGTATCTTTGGCAGTCCGTACATAAGTCCATATGTAGATCCTGTTACAAAAAGGTCCTGATATGTATTTTCATCTATTGCTTTGGTTTGTTTTAGTGTTCTAAGAAATCTGTTGATTTTATCTTCGGGTTTAGTAATATTGTAAAGGTCTGGGTCACCAATTTTGGTAAATTTTGAAGAGTCGTTTAAAATGTCATTCATTTTTTGTATGTAGTCATGTCTGTCAAGGATAACAGTACCTTTACCTTTGTCTGGACGAGTAATTATCAAATTTTTATCGCTGGCTAGGTTTTTCAAAATGTCATAATCATTCTTGGTAAAAAAAGGAGCCCATCTAGTTTTAAGATTATTGAAAGAGCTGTGGGCGAGGGCTGAGAATTGTGATCTTAAGATCACAATTCTCAGCCCTCGCCCACAGCTCTTTCAATAATCTTAAAACTAGATGGGCTCCTTTTTTTACCAAGAATGATTATGACATTTTGAAAAACCTAGCCAGCGATAAAAATTTGATAATTACTCGTCCAGACAAAGGTAAAGGTACTGTTATCCTTGACAGACATGACTACATACAAAAAATGAATGACATTTTAAACGACTCTTCAAAATTTACCAAAATTGGTGACCCAGACCTTTACAATATTACTAAACCCGAAGATAAAATCAACAGATTTCTTAGAACACTAAAACAAACCAAAGCAATAGATGAAAATACATATCAGGACCTTTTTGTAACAGGATCTACATATGGACTTATGTACGGACTGCCAAAGATACACAAAGAAGGAATTCCTTTGAGACCCATCCTTTCTTCCATTAACACTGCTAGCTATAAACTCGCCAAATTTCTTGTCCCTTTACTCCAACCACTGACTCACAACAAATATACATTAATAAACTCGGCCTCCTTTAAAGATGACATTATCACACAGGACTCAGATCTGTACATGGCGAGCTTTGACGTGGAATCTCTGTTTACCAATGTTCCCGTTGTCGAGACTATCAACATCATTTTAGACAGGCTATTTCCCACTGACGATTGCTTGTTCAACAATTTTAATAGAACTCAATTCAAGTTGCTTTTAGAATTAGCCGTGCTGGATACGCCCTTTGTTTTTAATAATACGGTTTTTAAGCAGACTGAGGGGATGGCCATGGGAAGCCCTCTCGGTCCTACTTTTGCAAACATATTTATGTGCTCCCTGGAGGAGCGAGCTTTAGATGTATGCCCACCTAATTTCCGCCCACTCTTTTATAGACGCTACATAGATGACACTTTCGCATTGTTCAGATGTAATTACCATGTTGATACCTTTCTTGAGTTTTTAAACAACCAACACCATAACATTAGATTTACGGTTGAAGCAGAGACACAGAATTCACTTCCGTTCCTTGATGTGAGGATATCCAAGGACGAGTCTGGCTTTCATACTGGTATTTATAGAAAGAGCACCTTTACTGGCCTGGGGACCAATTTTTATAGCTCATGTTTTTTTAACTTTAAACTGAATTCCGTGTCAACTCTCCTCCATAGAGCCATTAATCTGACATCAAGCTGGTCTACCTTTCATACTGAAGTGACTTTCCTTGCTGATTACTTTAAGGATAATTATTTCCCTCCAGCAATTTTTCATAGATCCCTTAATAAGCTACTTAATCTGAAATTCAATCCAACCCCAATAGTCCACAATGTCCCCAAGCTCCGTATGTTTGCTAGATTTCCCTTTC
Source organism: Palaemon carinicauda (assembly GCF_036898095.1). NCBI lineage: Eukaryota > Metazoa > Arthropoda > Malacostraca > Decapoda > Palaemonidae > Palaemon > Palaemon carinicauda. The sequence continues at coordinate 216,761,613 of NC_090725.1, read as the reverse complement.
TCCATAATAATAAATTTAGGAAAAAATGCATTAACCTATTCAGTGAACAATTGCCTGCCCTTAATTTAAAACTAATTCCCATAAACCCCCGAACTATCGGCTCACTCTTCCAAGTCAAGGATAAGATCAGCCCCCTGTTTGCCTCCGGTGTCGTTTATAAGTATAATTGTCCCAGATGTGATCTCGGCACTTACATCGGTTGC
>NC_090725.1:216743910-216753910 GCF_036898095.1 Palaemon carinicauda | reverse complement strand
TTACACTTGCAATCATGGCTACTTCATCTCCTATAATAATAATAATAATAATAATAATAATAATAATAATAATAATAATAATAATAATAATGATAATAATAATAATAATAATAATTTTCAGTGGTAGTCAGTTGTCAACGTAGCAAGATTTTGCTATCCTTGACTCCATATATAAAGTTTATAAACTTATTGCCTGTTATTCTTATGGTTGTATGTATTACTTAAAAACCTTCGATTACGGGTTTCCAAACAATAAATGAAAAACGTCAAAATCAGCATTCATTGTCCTTAATCAAGGAGCAGTTTGTTTTTCCTAAATCCCTAATTTAATACACTGGTAAAGAAAATAATCAGGAAACGCAGGAGTTTCATGTTTATTACTGATATTGGTCATGGTTCCCAGGCGAACCATCTCTCGCAGTGATAAATGGAGGGAATGGACTCTCGAAGTTCACTGTGTGGCAGAAGTCATTTTGGAAGCGGTTTCCAAATGTCTTCTGGCGCCATAAAACCCACCACCGTATCTGACCCACGGTGACCAGCCGCCAAGGACAGTTCCAAACGACTCATAAGTGGATCCATGCCTAATGTGGCTCTGGGTAAAATAACCATCACATATAATATAGAATATAAATCTGCTTCTCCATCACCGACGAGAATCAAGATTTTGAGTCGCTTGATATATGTAATAAAGACTTGTGATATCCTTTTTTTTTAGTTATTATTCGTGATATATAGGCCCCACTACTAAAAAAATATCAGTAAGATGTATAGTGTTATTTCTATATTTTCATTAATAGTATTATGTCAATATATCTATGCTAATAAGTTGGTAGTCTACACACAAATAATAGTTAATGAATAATAGTTTTTATCCTACTTTGCCTTAAAAAAATCTGAACTCTTCGTATATACAACTTAGACATAAAAAAAACTTAAAAATAGGTCTGACTCTTTCATGAGGGTAAGTTCCTGTGCAACCATCTCATCCCCAAGTTAACACTTGGATTGACAGCAAATTTCGCGAAAAATATGAACTCAGATTTTTCGTGATATCTTATTATTACCTTTAGGAGTAAAGGCAATTCAACTTCCTTACATCAGACTAGCTAATCAATAATTTACATCATTTCGATAAATTTATCAGTTAAATTCATGAAAACACAATACTTTCGTAATAAGCAAATAAACACAAACGTATACATAATATTGCTTCAAATAATATGTTTGGTTATACAAATACCTTTATAATTTATAGACTGCATTCATTAAAAGAGCATCCTATGTAAGGTGTTAATACTAATTAACTTGATTCAGCATTCGAAGAAAAAAAAAATTGCCACCAAAAATTATCAGATGAAATTCAGAATCGAAAAGTAGTTTGAGTACATTGCGTGCATATGCATAACGATTGTTTACTGATTGAAATAGTATTTAATACGAAATCGAAGGTAATTCAATGACTAATTGAAATTATCTTTGAAGTGTTAGCATTTGTTTTTTCTTAATCCAAATCACATATAAAATTTATGACAAGCATTTTAACATGTTCCACTCTGCCTCAATCGCATGTCTCATTCCTTGGAAGGGTACTTCCAAGGACTAATAGACCTTGGGTACATCTTTCCATGATATTACAAATGAACGATCCGAGAGGTTTACACAATCATATACTGGTTCTATTCCTCCTTTATACTATGTTTGCATTAATACTCCTGTTGTGATAAAAATTTCTAACACATCAATAATATTGGGTTTTAATTATAACTTCTTAGAAAGGAAGCGGTGAAAAGAGGACGGAATTAGAGGTTTCTTGGGCAATTCATGGAAACGACTTCTGTCAACCACGCCCTAACGACCGAAGTCTAACATGGTCATGCTCAGTATTCCCCCAATCTAGTTAATTTGCATCAACCAAATCTTGTAGAGTACAGGTAACTTCTTGTTCAGTGCTGCCTTTGACCGTGTTAATCATGAGGCCCATGTTTTGAAACTCAACCAGCTGGAGTTGTTGATAGGCACTATAGTGAGTATAGCAATGTGTTATCTAGTATTCCTCCGGGTAGTGTTCTTGTCTCATTACTTTCCATACTATATACACATGACATGTGGTTTGGTCTAGAAAACAACCTTGTTGCATATGCATATGATGGTACTCTCTGTACATCAATCCATTTACTGAATGTAGATATGGGGTTGTTGAATCCCTTAACAGAGATCTTGCTAAAATTAGTGCATTTAGCAAATTATGGGGTATGAAGTTGAATCCTGACAAAACTCAAAGTATATTTGAAAGTAGGTCAAGGGCAGTGGCTCCTCAACTTCCAGATCTTAGCATTTTTATTTATGTATATGTATATATATATATATATATATATATATATATATATATATATATATATATATATATATATATATATATATATGTATATATATATATATATATATATATATATATATATATATATATATATATATATATATATATATATATATTCAACTTTGCGTGATTCTTTTAAAATCTTTGGTGTGATACTTATTGAGGAAGTGCTTTAACATTTTCGGTGATCTATCTATTCCGAAGAAGTGTTTTAAATCTTTCATTTTAACTTGTTTCGGGTATTTGTTTTAGTTTTCGACTGACTGGTCTTCAGCAGCTGATTCTCATCTTAATTTGTGGGACAGGAACTTACGGTCTATTAAATTTCTTATTCCTGATCTAGATATCAATCTCTGGCACCATCGTTCAATTAGTTCATTATGCATATTGCATAAAATTTTTAATATATCTGGCCATACTTTATATTAAGATCTTCCAAAACAGTCCCACCCTGTTCGTAATACTAGGCATGCAGTTAATTTTAATAGTCAGGCGTTCTTCATCAGAAGGCTCAATACTACATAGTATTCAAGAAGTTTTATTCTAGCTGTAACAATGTTTTGGAATAATCATCGTAATCAGGTAGTTGAATTTGTAGAACCCCAAAAGTTCAAACTTGTAGCAAATGTTTTTAGTTGAACAGGCTTATATAAGTCTTATTATAGTTTATATTTGAAATATCTGTTTTAATGTTGTTTTTGTTATCGAGAAAAAAAAATCGCCTCACTTCTCATACGTTTATCTATTTCCTTATCTCCTTTCATACTGGGCTATTTTTCCTTCGCCTTTCCTACTGGGCTACTTTTCCCTGTTGAAACCCCTGGCTTATACACCTAGCTTTTCTCTCTAAGTTTGTAGCTTAGCTAATAATAATAATAATAATAATAATAATAATAATAATAATAATAATAATAATAATATTAATAATAATAATAATAATAATAATAATAATAATAATAATAATAATAATAATATTTATTAGACAAAATGTGGTTTCGGGCCAAACTATTTGATGATGATATGAGTATGTCTTTAGTGTTAACCCATCAAATTCCCCCTTTAACATATATTATATGCCAATCGGGGCATTCCATATTCAGATCAACAGTAACCATATTTCTGAGAATGTATCATTACTTACCATAAGTTTGAATGAATACAATGAAAATAAATGTACAATGGCGCACAAAATATTTTGCTTTATTCTTCACACTATGGTAAAACTTGTTACAAGGCATCCAAACACCCGAGGTACTGGTTAAGAAACTTTGCTCTAGTTTCTTCTATGACTCTCCCTAGAGGGCCCATTTACATGTTGAGCCACTTAAGGCATTGAATATGAATATTTCTTGGTGGAAGTTATTTAGCCTTCCAAAGTAACTTCTAAGGGGATGATTCTGTAATTTGGTTTAATTTTTTTTTTGGGGGGAGGGGGGACATAACTAGGACTACGTTGGAAGACCACTCAGCTCTCATCAGAGATATCAGGGATTACATTTTGGAATGAATTAGTAATTTGAGTATTGCTTGTTTTATTACCCTTAAGCTTAGTTTTGAGGGTAATCTACATAATCAGAAATATAGGAAAAGCTTTCTAGTGCAAGGTGTTAAGGTACTGTGTAAGAAATTATGATACAGCTTTTATAGCCTCAGTGGCCTAGTTTAAATTCCCTTCATCTCTTAAGAGGAATTTCTTCTTCTTCTTCTTCTTCTTCTTCTTCTTCTTATCATTATTATTATTATAAGATAAACTACAACCCTTGTTGCAAAAGCATGATGCTATAAGCCCCTATGCTCTAACACTGAAAAATAGTCCATTGAGGAAAGGAAACAAGGAAATAAACTACAATAGAAGTATTTAACAATTAAATTATTTGTTTAAAAAATTAACAACATCAATGTCGATTTTTCATATATAAACTAGAAAAAAAAGAAAAAAAAAAACGTCGAGAAAGAAATGGAATAGTGTACCCTTGAGCAAGAAAACTCTAACCCTAGAAAGCTGAAGACCAACCAAGACTAGAGAACGATGGTTTTATTTTGGTGTGTCCTCCTAGAACTGGTTACCCTAGCTAGAGAGTCTCTTCTACACATACCAAGACGAAGATGATCACTAAACAAATACAGTGCAGTAGTTAATCCCATGGGCGAAGAACAATTGTTTAGTATTCTCATTGTTGTCAGGTGTATGAGGACAGACGAGAATGTTAAAACAATAGGACAGACATTTTGGTGTATGTGTAGGGAAAGTAAAAATTAGTTGTAACTAGAGAGAAGGACCCAATGTACTACTGTCTAGCCAGTGAAAGGATCCAATTACTCCCTAGTGTTGGTAGTATCTCAATGGGTAGCTGGTGGCCGGGTTGACCTACTACCAACAAATACTATGAGTATATGTTTCGTTTATATGCGAATGAAGTAATTTATATTTGACGCTTCACTTTGCTAATAGACAGTCTGAAATATAGATGTGTATGTTTTCATTTTATTCTGTTTATTTTCAACACAATAAATGAGCAAGATAGTTTTAAATATTCATTTAATTTTGTACCTTTACGGTTAAAGACAGAAACTTGCTGATGCAAGGAACTACTTTAGTCAAAGTAAGTACTCCAGTTCCAACTTCTAAAATAATCTCAAAGGCCTAGTAAGAAATAATCCCCTTGATTCCCTGAAACGTATCGCATTAATTCTCACTATATCCTGTGTTTCATTAACATACATACAGATAATAATTTCATTATATAATTTTTTTTTTCTTAAGCAGGATGATCAGGAATGTGTTCAGCTTCCAATTGATATCAGTATTTTCTTTGAGGGCCAGTAGTAAATACTATAATTTCATCTTCTCTTATGATCTCTGTTAATTAACTAGAGGTTCCTCCTTTTCCAGGATTTGCTTTAGTTTAAAAAACATTGTTGTTTGTTTACGTTGTATTACTTAAAGCAAGGGACAACTCACTTAGTAGTTCCCATAATTAATGGTAGCTTTCAAAAAAAAAGAAAAAAAAAAATAGCGCGGTCAAGGCAATCAACTTACCTAAGTAATTTCTCAGGTGCTTATGATACACTTTTATTGATTTTCACAGTTTTTAACTTTACTGCTGCCTTTGACTGTGCTAATACTTTAAATGATTAATGATAATATAATAAATAAGGTAATAATTTAATCACTACCTACAGTCTATATCAAGATCTCCTCAGAGTATACCATCTATCTACCACGAGGAACTAGATATGCGTTGATTGCAACTGTATTTTTTGTTTTTGTGTGTGTAAAGATTCAAGATTTTCTACGAGTTTTGTTCCTGTTCCGTTAGGCCCATGGAATCGAGAAGCTGAGTAATTGCAATTACAGATCTTTAAACTTGATGAAGCTGGTTTTCTGTTGAGCAGGATTGCATTATTATCAGTTCTGTTTTTTTATACTATTTTGTTTTCTTTGCTGTTCATCTGTTCACTAGTCGTTTTTTTCTGTATTTGGCTGCTCTCTTGTCAATTTGCATCTTAAAATTAGTATTTTTCTATGCTAACTGAAGGTTAATCTAGTGTGGTAATTATAAAATTAATAAGAATTTTCATAACCATTATTATTATTTTCTGTTTCTATAACTGATAAGACTATTCTTATTATCATGTTAAAGTACTTTGTTTATACTCCGTTTTTAAATCGAAATGTAGAAAATTACTTCCATATTACGAATGCTATAATAGCTGATTAATACCATAAATCATATATATATATATATATATATATATATATATATATATATATATATATATATATATATATATATGTGTGTGTGTGTGTGTGTGTGTGTGCGTATATGTACATATTTATATGTATATCTAGGGTCGGTAGGGTCCCTGCCAGCATAGTTTCAAGCCGTACAGGTGGTGGTTCGAATCACCACCCGGCCAGAAGCTGTTACCATAAAATGAATTCCAAGTGGATATGTATTCCCAAGATAGAATTCGGTATTAAATGCATTTCGTGGGTGATATTTACATATATATATATATATATATATATATATATATATATATATATATATATATATATATATATATATATATATATATATATATATATATATATATATATATATATATATATATATCTTTTTTTCTGAGGAAGTTGGGTTCACCACACATATCATATAAGGCGTGAGGTTGCAATTTCTCTCATGCCATCTGTGTCCTGGTTGGAAGTTCCGATGTCTCTCATCCGTGAGGCAACTGATTCGAGGTCGATGAACCGTAAAAGTTGGTATTCGATATCACTCGTAATCGTTCGTTTATTTACGTGTTGATTTCTTTATCAACAGTTCTTGGAAATAATGGTGGTACATTTAAACAATTTCGTCAGAATATATTAAAGAATATTATTTGCTCGATTGGATAAGATAATTTCCAACATCGCAATATCTCAGAAACATTCTTCCTTGAAGGAAAGATAAATGTTAATCAACTCTATCTGAATATTCCTCTTTGGTTGCACCCTCCAAAGTTCTGTATCATAGATAAATTCTCATCATTATTCTTTTGCTATTTCATCAAATGACAATATTATCCCTCAATTACCCTAATAAAAGAAATTAATCAAGGGAAAACGTATATTATTCCACTGTAGAAATATTCAAGTTATAAATAATTTTCATGCACAAAAAGTATCTCTCTCTCTCTCTCTCTCTCTCTCTCTCTCTCTCTCTCTCTCTCTCTCTCACATATGTAAATAGCTTACATTTCTAATAATGTTTTGTTACAATGAAGGAATTGCTTATTAAGAAAAATTAAGAATATACCTTTGATAATTTCGTGTTTTAATAATGGCATATAATACAAGTCAAATACCTTTGAGAAAAAAGTTATATCAAAACTACAATTAGCTGTCCTGTGTTGATTTGAGATCTTACTACCAAATTTCTTTTATATAACAAAGTATATTTTTTATCAAATACACGCTTACGTTTATAATTGAATACTTATATAAGTAAAAGCATTATTGATATACTAGTAAATGACTTTTCCACACAAGAAATAATCTTGAAAAGATTTTTTTTTTCTTTTCAAATAGTAGCTTTCACATATAAAAAAAAGTATATCTTCTCTAATGTAAACATGTTTCTGTATATGATTTATTGGACAATACTCTTATATTGATTAATAATTTCCTTTTTTTTTTTTAATATAGTATTGTATGGTGACATTATATGACGTTGCGCATTGCAGGGAATTCTAGTAGAATGGTAGTGATGAATAAGACTGATAATATATATGCTACTATGATTATAGTGGTCTATGTGGCAATTCATGGAATATTAGGATATTCTTAATTTCGTCATAAGTACGGGGGGGAAATAACAGCTTTTTTTTACAATAAATTTATATTCCTACAACATAGAAAATATTTTTTTTCTTATCACCGTTTTTTTTTCCTTTCTCCATGGTAGCCTATTGTAAACATCCCTGCCTGGTATTCTATTGGACGGAAATACGAATCTGCTCTAGCTCGATAGTTTCTAGTAGTGACAGCAGCCTAACAATTCTTGTGAGTAGTGGATATACAATTCCCCGCCCCTCCCTGGTCCTATCTAGGGTGGGGTGTGGCTTGGCCGCTGATAACATGCGTATATGGTTAATGGGCATCGTCCTGTTCTTTGTTTCTGGCATTTAAAGGCTTGAAAACTTATCATCAATGGCATAGACAGGGGACAGTGTCAATGACCTACTAGCAGGAAAAAACCCTTGAGACTGACCATCATATGATCAGTGCCAAAGCCTCCTCACCACCCAAGCTAAGACCAGGAAAGGCTAGGCAATGGCTGCAGATGACGTATTAGTCCGTGGGCTGAGGGAGCTCACCTTGCAACCCCCCCCCCCCCCCCACCCCCTTTTAAAATTGACAAAAGTGCATTTAGGTTGAAGCTTTTGATCCATATTTTCATTTTTTTAATGTTCCCATTGCAAAAATAGGGACTCACTACTACTCCTCGGCCACTTTATTTGATGACATCACCGAATTTTGCAGCTGCCAATTTTGGTGTAGGGGAAACCTAATTACACATAACTCCGGACTGAATGGTCAGAGAAAGATAAATGACATAGCAAAATGTTTGCTTTGGGTGTCTCTAACAGATAAACTAGACAATTTGCAATTATGTTTAATAATTAGGTCACCAGAGGTCAAAAGGTCACCAAATTTGGGGTCAAGTGAAAATTTTAGGCACCTCCATAAATGTAACCCCAGGACCAGCCAGACAAATATCTGATGACTTTTTCTGACTTATTTCACCTCTAGAGACCTCAAGAAATAGAATGATACCCATTAAGTGTACTAATTGGCCAAATCATGGAAATTAGATGTTATGTAAAAAGGTCAATTTTCAAATTTGTCGTTTTTTTTTGTTTGCCTCAAAATCGTAAAAACTGATAAAACTCATAACTCTTCTTATAAAGGGCCACGGAAATTATTTTGGTGTGTTTTCCCAGGTTTTGGGGGTCAGAGAATCCAAAAAAAGCATTCTCAAAAATGTCAACTAATTACATTATGCTGAAATTCAAGATGGTTGCCTCTCTGGACGCTGTAATTTTGACTTGGCTATAAATCCTCCATGAATGCAGCAAGTGAGATAATATTCGTGTCATCACCCAGGTTCTTGAGATCACAGCATCCAATAAAGGCAGTTTCAACAAGTATGTCAGTAAATTTGGGGAAAATTACATAAATCAACAACAGAAATGCTTTATTTGAAGGTTACGACAATCATGAATGAAATACAATAAAACTATACATGAATGTACAATATACTCATATGGTGCAAGACCTCATTGGGAAAATTCCCACTGTGTTGCTTTGGACTACAGAAAAAAAGTCAACCTATGCAAGGTATAAAGTTTTATAGTATTCTTGGGTACCTATGGGTCCATTTTTAATCAATAGAAAGACAATTATTGGAAATATCTTGTGATACAAGGGAGGTCCTTGGTCCTTCGACCCTGAAATCTACCATCTTGTTACTTGAAACTTTCTTAGTCCAAGTCGGACCCACTATCACTACTTTCATAGTCATCATCAAAATTTCCATCACTTTCATTGTTTTCATAAAGGCTTTCATCATCAGACGTGTCATCATCGTCCATCGTCTCAAGTATATCAGCCATACTTGTAGGAAGCGCAGTTCCCTTGAACCAACAGGGTTCTAGATTTCCATCCTTCATTATCCAACCATGATCCAAAGCTGGATGAGGGATCTCAGGTTTGAGATAATGGGCACGTTTCCATATCGCAACCTGATAGTTTACCTCCTGATATGCTCATTTAGACACTTTTGGTGGCTGAAAAGATGAAAGATCAACATTCTTATTTGAATCCAGCGACTGCCCACTGCACTTTAACTCGAGCATTTGGTATCGAAGCTGGTCAACCTCCTTTGTCTTAGTTTTGGCAGAATACATGGTGCAGGTGAAATCCTCAAGAGCAAGGAATATTTCATTGGTTACCTCACATGACTCCCCTAGGCAACTGAAGACTTCTTGGTACTTTGGGCATTTCTGTAGAATTCGCAGCGGTTTTAACTTGACAATTTCTTTAAAGGCACTGGTCATATCGCATCTACT
>NC_090725.1:216728910-216738910 GCF_036898095.1 Palaemon carinicauda | reverse complement strand
TATATATATATATATATATATATATATATATATATATATATATATATATATATAAAGGTGGTTATAGCCTGGTCTTCAATGAATAACGTATGAATTAAAATATTCGTTAAAGCTTTCTTAACTGTACCATACATTGGAATATTATAGTATGTAGGTTCAACATGGATACATAAATATATTATGACTTTGAGCTTCCCATTTATTCCAGGAATATATAAAAAGAATATTAGTTGAAAATAAATTATGGTATATCTTTCGTATTAATAGATATCAAACCGATGGTTTGCTAAAGTAAAATCCATGGCAGTAAAATCCATGGCATTTCGAACATTAGATTATTGTCCTCAAGCAAGCTCAGCATAATATAAGGTCGGTTGATAAAGGATTCACGATGTGCTTAGAAACCCTTACAGCTTCTTGAACCCTGGACATAATATTTACCTATATTGCATACAATAAATCTCATAGGACTAATCATACTTTTTGAAAAGTCTTATTTTCTTGCCATTACATTCTAGCAGATACTGCTTGATTAGAATAAAATACAATAAAAGTAGTTTTTTCTAGATTATTATCTCCAAAGTTAATAATATCTATATAGCATATTTACTAAGAAGGTAATAAGAGGAGAAAAACACGACTATAATACAAGTAAAATGATAATGCAAAAATCAGGGATAATGAGTTCGGCAGACAAACCTATACCGGCCTAAATCAACGAGTGAAAAGGAGAAAAAAAAAGTTGCCCTCATATTTTTCTTTTCCCCCATCTCATTTCTCAGCCTTATGATATCATCACGAGTAATTGCGTAATTTATCCCATTCAAAAATCATGCGTGATTACAAACGTAAATTAAAGGGAGAGAAATTAACAGCTCTTTTCCTTATATTGTTACAGATTCACCATTATTTTGAAATTTTTATCCATATGCTATGAACACTTATCAAAATCATTCTAATAAAACTTGCAATGTTGATGATGTTATTAAAACTATACAAAAATGTATAGAGCAGTTCGTTACAGATATACAACCTCTCTCTCTCTCTCTCTCTCTCTCTCTCTCTCTCTCTCTCTCTCTCTCTCTCTCTCTCTCTCTCTCAAGTGCATTAATATTTTATAAAGACATACATCTATTGAAGAAATTTAAAAAGATTACATAAGCGGTCTGGTTATGAATTTAATAATTCCAAATAAAATTTTTATTCATGTTGTATATGTTGATATTTTTTTCAAGTGTTCAGCTATTGCGTATTGAATTTACACAGAAAAGATTATTATTGAAGTCTAATTTTTTCTACTTTATCAACTTCGGTACTCTCCCTCCCTTGATTTGTCTCTATGACTCTTCACTTGTCTAACAACTTTAATCTCGATCACACTATTTTGTTAAGTATAATGCATCAAAAGGTAGTCTCTGAATATAGTTTTCGTTACTCTCGCTTGATTCATAGCAATTAAAAAAATAGAAACTATCAATCAGTCCTATCTAGATTTCAGTTGGCCACAACGTATTAATGGGTAATCCTACACCTTAGTCTTAAAACAATTCCATCCATTAATTTGCTAAAAACCTAAACAATTCTCCTCGTTTCTTCATTAGTTGCAAGGGGTCCAGAAACCCCCTTTCTCTACATGTTCTTAGAATACACAGCCTAATTGGTCGATTATTATTATTATTATTATTATTATTATTATTATTATTATTATTATTATTATTATTGTTGTTGTTGTTGTTGTTGTTGTTGTTGTTGTTGTTGTTGTTGTTGCTATTATAATTATTATTATTAGCCAAGCTACAACTCTATTTAAAAAAAGTAGGATGTTATAAGCCCAATGGAACCGCTAGGGAAAAATAACCTATTAAGGAAAAGAAGATAGGCACCAATCTAGGAGTGAAATAATGAGCAATTAGAATTAAATATACTAAGAACAGTAACAACATTAGAATATATTTTTCTATATAACATATAAAAGCTTAAAAGAAAACAAGAAGATGAAAAATAAGATAGAATACTGTGCCTGAGTGTAACCTCAAGCATGAAAATTCTACCTCAAGACATTGGAAGACAATAGTAGAAAAGGTATGGCCCTATGCGATACCAGAGGACAATGATTTGATATTGGAGTGTCCTTCTCCTACGAAAGCTGCTTACTATAGCTAAAGTATCTTCTACTCTTACCAAGAGGAAAGTAGGCACTGAAATATTGGAGTGCAGTAGTTAATACCTTGATTGAAGAATTGCTTGGTAATCTCTGTGTTGTCAGGAATATGAGGACAGAGGAGAATGCCTGAAAAAAAAAATAGGCCCCAATATTTGGTGTATGTGTAGGCGAAGAGAAAATTAACCGTACCCAGAGAGAGGGATACGATGTAGTACTGTCTGGCTAGTAATAAACCCAATAACTGGTGGCTGGTGCATTGGCCAACCTACTACTTAAATATGATTCAAAATGGGAAACTCTTAGTATGTCCAGTAGTGTAATGTATATGTAACAAGCAGTGCACATATAAATCTAGAAAAAAAAAATCACTCTTCCTCTTCCATGCTGTGCACATAGTAAATGCCACCAGACTAAAAGCAACCTAACTGTAAATGTCGTTGAAAGTAACACAAACTACTAATTTCGACTGTTTCCAAGCTGAAAGCAACACTCAACTTAAATGACAAAAGCCGTTGAATGGTCATATACCAATGTCAACTTTATTAGCCTTTTTATTATATAAATGTCAACCTTATAAGGCACTACAGTACATTTCCTAGATTCGTCACAGTAGCCATATTTCTCAGGGAACTTTTTTCCATATATGCATGATTTGGAATATGATATATGCTGGACATGAAAACTTTGATTAAACCTCTATACCTTCGGAGACTGAGGGACTTTGGACTCCTCTTTAATTGTTGAGGAAATAATTTACTCTCTATGGTCATAAAAGTGTTAGGTAATTTCAGTTTGCTGTGATTGAGATGTTATGGCCTCTTCCATGCTGTGCACATAGTAAATGCCACCAGACTAAAAGCAACCTAACTATAAATGTCGTTGAAAGTAACACAAACTAATTTCGACTGTTTCCAAGCTGAAAGCAACACTCAACTTAAATGACAAAAGCCGTTGAATGTTCATATGCCAATGTCAACTTTATTAACCTTTTTATTATATAAATGTCAACCTTATAAGGCACTACAGTACATTTCCTAGATTCCTCACAGTAGCCATATTTCTCAGGGAACTTTTTTCCATATATGCATGATTTGGAATATGATATATGCTGGACATGAAAACTTTGATTAAACCTCTATACCTTCGGAGACTGAGGGACTTTGGACTCCTCTTTAATTGTTGAGGAAATAATTTACTCTCTATGGTCATAAAAGTGTTAGGTAATTTCAGTTTGCTGTGATTGAGATGTTATGGCCTCTTTAGTACCACTGGGACATTTAGAGAGCATAGTAAATTAACTGGAAGATTGCTTTGATATGAATTTATTAAACATTATGAAACGTGAAGTTCATCCATTGAAAAAAGGTTAATTTGAAGTAACTTTATACTCTTACTAATTTTTTTTCTTTGTCGATTTCTCTAATTTTTAAATAATTAAAATTATAATCTTATATACGAAATATTTGAAAAATGAAATTCTATTGTTTCAATATATATATATATATATATATATATATATATATATATATATATATATATATATATATATATATATATATATAAATATATATATATATATATATATATATATATATATATATATATATATATATATATATATATATATATATATGTATATATACATATATATATAATATATATATATATATTATATATATATATATATATATGTATATATATATATATATATATATATATATATATATATATATATGTATATATATATATATATATATATATATATATATATATATATATATATATATATATATATATATATATCTATCTATCTATCTATATATATATATATATATATATCTATATATATATATATATATATTTATACATATATGCATATATATATATATATATATATATATATGTGTGTGTGTGTGTGTGTGTGTGAGTGCGTATGTATATATATGTATATGTATGTATGTATGTATGTATTTACATATAGGTTTTAATGTGCATAAGTTTGGACTTTTAGTGGTAACTTTCCTCGCCAGTGGGAATCATAAGGACAGAACCATAATAATACAGTTTTACCTAATAAACGTTAGAAAGCCCTTTCACACGTATGCTGAAACAGAATGTGTGACAAGTACACCTTCGTTATTAAGTGTAGCTTTCATAATGAGCTCACAACAGGCATTATTGAATAGTTGCTGACAATATATTAGACTTCTGGTGGCACTTATAAAAGATGTGTCGACATATATTGTGGCATGAACATATATAAGGTATTTTAGAACACCTACATACATAAAGAAAAGGATTAATACCTTATATAAACGACCCTGCGCCAAATGACACAACTCCATAGTAACTTCTGTCTCCCCCACCTAATATTTCCTACAAATTATACTACCTGGGCTTAGTTGGTGGTTTAGAGGATATTTCAGCACATGCTATTGATAGTGTTAGGAGTGTAATGTGCCGCTCCTTTTCATCCACTTTTGGTGAACTCTCGTGTATCCAAATGGCTCACTCAGTGTTTCCTGATAAGATAACATTTGTTGTAAACATATATTTATCAAAGAGGCCTTTAAATATCATACAAATAACGTAAACGAAATGTGTTGAGAGTGTATTATCCTTAAGTTCACCTTGTATATGGTGACACATTACTCACATTGTTCAATTTATAGTTTTAGTGATTTTTTCACCCTTTTATTGTGATAAAATTACTAGGAGGTATAAAAGAACACTGTTCATATTTAACTTGGATGTCATAGTGAATTCTTGGGTTTGATAGGGTCTTATATACTTCCCATGGTCAAGGATAGGCCAATAACTTTAATCATTATAAAATTACCGAGTCTCCCCACTCCTCCCACTGGACTGGTCGTTCACCTCTTGTACATTGACCCTACCATCACAGATTGTAATTGAGTTTGATACTGATATTTGAGATGCATTCCACAGACTGACAGTGATGAAATTGACTCTGTTGTTGAGTGTAATGCTGATCATCTTGGAGTAACATACGTAGCTATATCACCTTACAAGGCAGTATCTGCGTCTGTGATTGTATGGCAAGATGACAGTTTACAAATACTACCATAGAAAGGATGAATTATCCACACTGATTCAGAGGGATGTCCTAGTGTCATCTTCTACTGCCACCATTTGAACTCCTACTGTTATCAATCTTCCTCCCAGTGCTGGCCATTCTATGTTCAGATTAACCATCCTCCTACTGCTAGCTTTTCTTTAACCCAGAATACAACTTTGCCCCCTGCTGCTATTTTTCAAATTTTAGCTACACAATGTTGGAATAAAAGAATCAAGACTGAAAAGCTGTACCCATGCCAAAACACATGTGATTATTTTGTGAATAATTGTAAGGAAAATTATGTCAGGATTGAATTTAGTGGACAGTATCCTTTCTGCTACTATATACGGAACAAACCAACCAAATATAGCATAAACATAAATATGATATGTGATGCTAGCAGCAGTTATTTGCTAAAAAAAAATGGCCCAAATATTCCCTGGTTATCTGGGGAAACATCACACTATAAAATTTATCAAACCCTACTTGGATGGAAAATTTATAATCTCAGCTCGCAACTGGTTCACCTTGCTGTTGCTTGCAAATGAGCTTTACTAGAGGAACACCTAGCTTGTAGGGATTTAAAGAAGGAAATGGTTCACTAAAATAATGCTGGATAAAAAGTTCAGAGGGACAGTAGATCCCAGCATATTTTTCTACCATGAAAATATGAGCATAGCGTTGTAAAACTAAAAACTGATAAAGTTATGCTACTGCTATTATCCAAGTACAACTCTTTTGTTATCAGTGGAAAAACACATGCAGCAATGAACTATTATAACAAAACAATGGGAGGAGTGAATGTACTGTCAGGCGCAGCAGCAATCGGAAAATCAGACGATAGTTACTTAGCTTGTTTTCTGGCATGCTACATATTTTTATAATAAATTCATTCCTTTATGCCCAGAAAGCTTCAGCATAATGGTCAAATGAAGGTATAGTACCTCCTCGTGCAAACAGACCAGAGAATTTGTCCAGCCTTAGGAGGAAAATATTGGGATGAATCTGTCAGCCAATCGACTCACCCGTCCCTGCTTCTCACTCACATGCAATGAGGAACCCCGGCACCAGTAAAGGAAGAAGAGGTGAGGCATCTGTAAATGGAGACCAGCTAGCCAATTAAGGACATACTGTCCGAAATGTAGGAAGGCGGTCTGTCAATGACATTACCGAGAGGTTTGCAACGAATGTGAAGCTTATGATAAAGAGATTTTAGTACCAGGTAACTATATTTGTTTCATATTACATTTAAACATATAAGGTGTACTGAAAATTAAGTGTTTGTAGAGAAAAGAAAGATCTTCAACATATAAAAGCTGCATGATCACCAGAATATATCATTATAGCTGAAACTTACGTTTTTGCTACTGAAAGGTAAATAATAAATGCCATGTTTTATTTCTCCAGGATGGTTTTATTTATTTATATATATATATATATATATATATATATATATATATATATATATATATATATATATATATATATATATATATATATATATATATATTTGTGGTTTCCAAACCTGCTTGTTATATTCGCAATATTTAGCTCAATGGCGTGTTTTTTATTCATACACATTAGTAAGGTATTTTTCATTTAAAAAGTATTGTTTCATTAATATTCTCTCAAAGATCAATTTTATTTAATTGAATTGTCATAAATATATGTTGCATATGTGGAAGTGTTTTTTTTTCTTTTTTTTTTCTTTTTTTGTCGAATGAAGCATGCTTGCACATTTCTGTCCTAAAATGATTCCATATGGATGCAGGGATTCCGATAGAGTTAAATGCTGGTATGGTTTCCTACTTTGACGTTATACTGCTCATATGTTGCCAATTAGACCTCAACGTTGTAATGTAACTATAATCAAAAGGCGGTTAGTTAATTAAAGAAGTAATCATTTTCTATAAAAGTCTTTTATTTGGGTCAAACAATATTACGAGGAACGTTATGGTCTCCACCATTAAATATGCACCATCAGTATCGAAAAATGTGATTAAGACAGAATAATATAACCATTACGTGGGGATCATTACCATTATACCACATCTTTTCCACGAAATGACCAGGGAACAATTACCAAAATTTACGGAAATCAATAGAAAAAAAAATTAGCTGGAAATTACTCGTTATATATTAATTGATAATTACGCAATAAGACTGGTCGTCTTAATTCGCAGCTAACGAGAATATAAAGTTAATATTTCAGATAAGTGTGGCTTGTTGCTTATAAATGAGAAAGGAAAAAATGTGAAAAAAACATACAAACGAATGAAAGTTTTTCTACAATGTTTCCGAAAATAATGTTATGAATAGTTTTGATATCTACAAACGTAAATGATTAGCATTTGCACAACGTTCCCGATAAACCTATATGTGAATAAAATAATGTTGAAACTATGGCAAAAGTAAATTTCTTATCACTGTCGTGTATTTCAATGCAATATACATTTCAAAACACTTTCCGTATTCGAGAGCTTAGATTTTTTTTTTTTTTTATTCGTTAATTGAAGGAGGGTCAAAGTTTTATGATTCTAAATATAACCGCACTATGCATATAAATATCATCATCATCATCATCATCATCTCCTTTTACGCGTCGCTTAGATTTCACCAGTCGCCTCTATTTTGTGCTTTTAATTTACTACTTATCCATTCATCACCTACTTCACGCTTCATAGTCCTCAGCCATGTAGGCCCGGGTATTACAGCTCTTCTAGTGCCATGTGGGGCACAGTTAAACGTTTGGTGAACTCTCTTAGGGAGTGCGAGGAGCAGTCCCAAACTATCTCCATCTACCCCTCGCCATGATCTCATTCACACATGGCACTAGAGCAATCTCTCTAATAGTTTATCTCTAATCCTGTCCTACCGTTTAACTACTAATAATCTTCTGAGGGCTTCGTTCTCAAATCTACTAAATATGTTGGAGATCATTTCATTGTCATACGCCGACTCATGTCCATAGAGTATCACAGATCTTACTGAACTGATATATAGCCTGATTTTTATACGTAAATTCGGGTGATTTTATTTCCAAATTTTACCTAACCTAGCCATTGTCTTATTTTCTTTTTTAAATTTTTCACTAATCTCTACTTTTAATGATTGTAGTTCCTAAATACCTAAAATGATTTTACCTAAATCACCCTTTCTCTTGCCAATGATATTTCATCTTTCATTGCATATTCCGTTCTCTTTATCTGTCTTTCTTCTGTTTATCTTGAGGCTAACCTCCTTCGATATTTCATGCATTCTGGTAAGCAAGCATTGCAAATCCTGTGGTATTTTACTAATAAGGACAGCATCATCAGCATATTCTAGGTAAGCTAATATCATATAACCTACCCAGGACAATCCTTCTCTACCATCTCCAACTGCTCTATGCATTACAAAATCGGTGTGGATGATAAACAACATACGCAACACATATCCATGGAGTACTCCACTGTTCACTGGAAATTCATTTGATAGGGTGCCTCTGAATTAGGTTTGCACTTGTTATACTCAGGAACAGACTTAATCAAATTTACATATTTAGGAGGAATTAAATAATAATTCAGGACCCTCCACAAAATCGGCCGATGAACATAATCAAAGGTTTTTTTCATAGGCAACAAATGCTATCATAAGTGGATTTCTATATTCTACGCATTGCTGTACAAATCATCTGTAAATTATGAATGCACTATAGACAGTTTTAAACTGATTATATATCATGAAGAAAATCTCATTGAACCCAACTTTATCGTATTGAATATCCATCAAAACGTACATGTAAATAAGATGTTAAGTGACTTATAGAGCCAGCCTTGTTTTTATGCAAGTTACTGACATAAAAATTGCAGAAATATCAGTCTGGCTGGTAAAGAAAAAACACAAGATATACAAATATAATCAACATAGCAATAATTTCACAATTTTCAGCGGCCCCCCCCCCCCAAAAAAAAGGACTAATGGCGAATAATTGATTTTGGTGAATTAAACAATAAGTTTGATATAAAAATCAATTGTTAGCTTTTAAAAGTTCTGAAAGCCTATCTCTGAAGTGGAAAGAACACCGTAATCTCAAAAGTCTACCCAAATCTCAAAGCAGAGTTATATCAATATTACATCAATTTCATTAAGAACTCACTAATGTCATCTCTGTACAGTTTCACGTTACTATTGTCATTATTATGATTTCATTACTCACATGTAGGTTGTTCTTTACTCTATGATTTTTTTTTTTCATTCAGAGTTTTTTCTGTATTTTGGGGTCCTTAGGCGTGTAATTTTAGTCTTTTATAACAAGGGTTACAGCTCAACTTTTATTAATAATAATGGCAATTATGTTTCGACCGTATTCCCCATCTCTTTAAAATTCTGAAGAAAAAAAAAACCTACCACTTCCCTTACTTCCTTTACTTTTTGATATCCTATGCTCCCATTAATATTAGTTAAATATATCCCCAACTACGTATATAGATTGATTATATGGCTGTAATTTCTTTCCACTTTCGCTAGATGAATAACTTTTCTATCAACCACTCTTGGAGACTTGTAATTATATTTTTCATTCCAAGGATTTCTCTCATTATTTGGTTCATGATCATATTGAACAGACCTATAGATATAATATAATCTTATCTCAAGTTCACATTTTTTTTAGATCAATCAATTCCCTCTGCAGGTTCAATACTTACTATATTCCCGTCAGCTCCCCAAAATTGTGTTTGATTCAGGCATCCCTTTTAGTGTCTAAACTCATTAGT
>NC_090725.1:216715379-216717879 GCF_036898095.1 Palaemon carinicauda | reverse complement strand
AGCTAAAGAATTTCCTCGGCCTTTAGATATTCATAGATAGCAACATTTTGTAATACATAAGGATATTTTAGAGTAAAGTCATTCCGATTTGTGGCCATGATCGGTTAATATTGGCATTTAAACTGAAATTTTAATATATACAATAAAATCTTTGCTGTGTGCCAACTCAGTCTGTATCACAGGAGCTTCCATTCGCTTGATAATGACCGAGGCCCTATGGCAAAATTAGAGATAGTTATAACTGAGTAGAGATAACGGAATTATTTTGTTAGATTTGAATACTGATCTAAATAATGATAGAATTTCGGAAAAAAAAAATAGCTGTAATTAGAGAGTTATGGTCTCTTGAATATTTGAAGGATTCGTTAGTAAGAATCCTTATACCAACATTTTTCAGGCTGGAAGTTATACTATTTAGTTACTGTAGATCATTATCTTCTGTAGTCCTAACATACCCATAAATTTCCAGTTAATATGCTCATTACGAAAGTGCTCTGTAGGACAATTTGCCCTTTTGCTTGAAAATCAACCAAGATATTCTCGTTAACTGGAATTATTATAGAGGAATGTGATTGAAATTGTATAGAAAAAATCTGAATGAAATAGTGCTCAAAATGCCTTATTTCTGAATAGAGCTAAGAATATCTCCTTTTGGCTTCAGAAATTTCGAAAAGTTCCAAGTTGGAATGGTCAAGTGAAGGGGTTTCATGCTGCCGCTCGTGAGAGATTTCTTTTCTGGAGGGATAGTGAGAAACTAAAATTGACTGCCTAAGACGAATACCGGGTGCAGGTCATTAATCTTAAAAATACCGAGGATGTTTAACAAATAGATGAATAAAGAATAAATGAAAGGAACACAAATGGAACTTTATCAAGGGGACTTGAATCAACATTATAAGAAGTAAGTTTGATCTCCAAGCTACGTAATTTTAATCAAGATAAAGCTACCAGTAATTATATAATCAGTGATAACTTACAGGCAGAATATTATTATAATCATTATTGTTTTGCTTATGCCACCTGCGCTGATTTTTTTTCGGCAAATTATAGGAAAATTAGTATTTATTACTTTCATTACAAAATCTCGGAAAATTATGTCGTTCTGAGAACAAGAAACCTTTATATATTATTTATCAATTAAGCAAATTTCTCAAAGGTTTTTGCTAAAATGTTGTGGTCTAATTTACCTAATACAACCCATTTTCGAATCACTTAAGTAAACTCTGAT
This sequence comes from Palaemon carinicauda, assembly GCF_036898095.1. Classification (NCBI taxonomy): domain Eukaryota; kingdom Metazoa; phylum Arthropoda; class Malacostraca; order Decapoda; family Palaemonidae; genus Palaemon; species Palaemon carinicauda. The sequence continues at coordinate 216,716,651 of NC_090725.1, read as the reverse complement.
TGTATTCAAAGTGCTATGCCGTCATCAGTAATTACTGCATCCATCATTGATTATTTACTATGCAAAGTTAATACTTAACTTTCGTAACTAACCAACCTTCTAAAAACAACGGCTACTTTATACTGCTGCTACTAGCTACAACAAATGAACTAATAATGAATTACTATGGGTTTCACAGACAGTGCAAGTGCGATTTTTTGCAATTATTCTGTAACGAACACTCGTATCAGTACGAGATTTTACTATAGTGTATTACACCCAGTAAGGAAATTTATAGGAGTATCATGAATCATTTATTGTAAATAATAAAGACTTTTGTACCTATACCAAGAGGCAAAACTCATTAGCCAAGCAAGAAAACGAACACCAGGTTGGAAGAGCTCCGCCTGCCTACAACCCCCTTCACCTCCAACCCCATTTTCTTCCTCCCGTCTCCTTTCTTCCCTCACCTGCCCTACGTCTTTCCTTCTCTCTTTCTCTCTCTCTGAATGTTGCTTTGATTTAAACATATTTTTTTACGATTTTTTTTTCTATCAATCTAATAATTATTTACATAACCAATACCATAGAGAGAGAGAGAGAGAGAGAGAGGAGAGAGAGAGAGAGAGAGAGAGAGAGAGAGAGAGAGAGATGAGCAAACTAGTGAATAAAGCAGTCAGTCATCTGATAGCTAACAACCGATTGAATTGTTCCATATCTACAACAATAAATATTATAATTAGATAAGATAGATAGATAGATAGAGTGCTTGATATCAAAACAAAATTCATACAAAATAAGTTGCAACTTAAGCTACCTTCTCAGAAAGAGAGCATGAAGGGAAGGGAAAGAACGGAGAGGGATGGATGGCGAGGAGGTGGAGAGAGATAGCTTGAAGCAGGGGGGAGAGCAGGTGAGGGATGAAAGGAGAGGGAGGGAGGGGGTGGAGGTAGAGGTTCTGTATATTATTGTTCGGTTTTGGTGACTGGATGGATTGAGATTTTGCCCTTTGGCATAGGGCCAAGTGTCTTTATAATTAATAATTAACGATTCATTATACCCCTATAAATTTCCTCACTGGGTGTAATACCCTATAGCAACATCTCGTATTGATACGACTGTTCGTTACAGAATAATTGCAAAAAATCGCAATTGCACTGTCTGTGAAACCCATAGTAGGTTAGTAATACTGTATTTCCTAAAACATTAACGGTTACCAAATTAGATTGGGGTAATGATACAACATTTTACAAGATGTATCAAGAATTTTCATTTAACCTCTCTCCACAACCC
>NC_090725.1:216702879-216710379 GCF_036898095.1 Palaemon carinicauda | reverse complement strand
TTGCATGGAGTAATCCTCCACAGTGCTCCTGATATCTGCAAAATTTATATGTTATACCATACAACACACAACACTATTATTTTATCTTTAATTGCCGATAATTTATTTACTAATCTTCTAATAAATTGTATTAATCGTAATCTTAGCTCAAAAATATTACCACTTCCTACATTATACCACAGATTTTTAATAGAGGTATAACTATGCGCAAAATAAATATAAGCATAATTTTTTTTACACTGATATAAGTAAAACCAGGATTGCTATACGAATCAAATTGTGCTTATTTTTCTGTTATGGGACACAAAATGCCCTGTCATGAATCAGTGTAAATACTACCACTGTATGTCTTGCAAGTCGTACAAAGCGAATGAAAGAACACTTTTTCCTTGTAGTCTTGGTTTTTAGCAAAATGAAAGGCCTACTTGCAATAACTGTGGAAATGCTATCTTGCAGTTGGGCTATTAAGTCAAAGACTAGGCCCACCACTAATAACTATTGTGGATGACAGCCAAATCATAAACCATACATGAGGCTATTAGAAAAGTGGATGCAGCTAGGGCATCCACTGTAAGCAACGCATGTCTCGATACCCCTTCTGGCATGGTAAAAGACGATGGGTACTGCAGGGTTCACGATTGCAGAATGGAAAATCATAACAGATACTTTGAATGTTGGTACACTAACGGGATGATTTAGAGAGATAGTGAATGTGATGAAGAGGGAGATAGCTGTATTGTGTGAACCGAAGACCAAGTAGAAACCAAATTGAACTAGAATGAAAGAAAATGGTTATAAAGTCTATTACAGCGGGTCACGAGAGGGAAGAAATGGAATTTGGGTCATAATGGGTAATAACTTGAAGGAAAAAAGTAGTAGAAGTAAAGAGAATAAATGATAGGCAACTAAAGATCATCATGATATTAGAGGATCAGATAATAAATATAATTTCAGCATATACTACTCAGATAGGTTAGCAAGAACAAGAAAATTAATTACTTGGATTAGAGTTTAAAGCGGCTATGAAAACAGTGAAAGAGGCGGAGAAGCTAATTATGAATGCAGATATGAATGATAGACTAGTAAGAGAAGAGATGGATATGAGGAGGTACATGGAGGTCATGAGTTTTGAATTAGAAATGAGGAAAGGGAGTATCTATTTCAGATGGGTCAACGGTTGGAATTGGTATGTGTAAACACCTGGTTCAGAAATTGCAGAAAAATATGATAACCCATGAAGATGGGGGAGTAAAAAGCCAAATAAATTACGTATCGGTTACAGAAGCAAACAAGAAAAATGTGATGACCTTTTGAGTGGTTTTCGAGGACGCATGTGTTAACGTACACGGCTACTGATAGATTTGAAATGAGATGTGGAAAACCAAAGAAGAGAAAGGGGGGATCTATAATTAAGGTTTGGGTCCTTTAAGTAGAAATATTTAAGCAAATTAGGAAGAGAGAGAGAGAGAGAGAGAGAGAGAGAGAGAGAGAGAGAGAGAGAGAGAGAGAGAGAGAGAGAGAGAGAGAGAGAGAGAGAGAGAGAGAGAACTTAGAGATTGGACAGGATACCAGAATAAAAAATATCTGATTGGGTATGAAAAAATATATGTGAAGGAAAAACCGAAGAATTGGTGGGAAGAAACATTGGATATAGTGTGTAGAAGAGGGAAAAAGATGTGATGGGAAAGAGAGGTGCAAGAATTAGTTAAAAGAAAATCAAAGGCATTTAAGGACTGGAAAGTAAGACGGTCACAGGGAGCAGATGAACGGTATAGGAAAGGGGAAAAAGATTTTAGGAGGGAGCTAGGTATAGCTATTAGAGAGCGGTAGAGCATTTAACTGAAAGGTTAGGAACAAATGAGGGAGAAACGGATATTTATAAAATTTCAACCTAGAGAAAAAGGCAAACACAGGATTTTACGGTAACTGGCAGTAAACAGGGATAGAGATGGAAATATGTTGCATAGAGATGTAAGCATTAAGAAGAGATGGATAAAATATTATAGGGAACTATTGAATACTGAAAATGAGAGAGATAAGCTGGGAGAAGCACAAATTGTGGAAGAGACAGTGATTTAGATACAGAGCACAGAGGTGAAGTGGTCATTTAGTAAAATGGAAAATGGTAAAGCACCAGGCTCATCTCAGTTTCAAGTGGAAATGATGAGGATACTAGCTACGGATGGGGGAATTTTGATGCTGGATTAATTGATATCAATATAGGAATAATTCCTAAAGACGGGATTGGGATTCTAATTGCATCTATATCTAAGTAGAAAGGTGTTATCATGGAGTTTGGTAACAATAGGAAAATTAAACTAACAGAGCTTGGTTTAAAAATTTTTGGGAGGGTACTAGATGAAAGATTGAGAGAGATTGTAAAGATTGAGAAACTGTTATATGGATTCATGGGGGGGATAGGGAATGTAGATGCCATCTTTATAGCAAAGCAGTTACAGGAAAAGAGATCAGAGACGGAAACCAGAAGCTCTTCTGTGCTTTGGTAATTTGGAGAAGGCTTATGAAAGAATACCAAGAGAAGTGATGTTTTGGTGCTTAATGAAGAAGGAAGTCCCGGAGAAGTTAGAGTGCTAGAGTTGATTCACAAATGAACAATGACAATATTAATAGGAGCTGTTGGAGAAACGGCAAACTTTGAAGTTTATGCTGAATAACACCGGTGGTTGGCATTAAGCACATTCTTATTTTTGCTGGCCTTAGGTGTGGTAAGTGATGAGATGTGGGAGTTACTTTATGCATATGATATGGTAATTACTGCTGAAAATGAGGAAGAATTACAGAGAAGGGATGTAGAGTGGCAAGAGACTTTAGAAAGGGCTGGCTTGAGGGTAAATATTTATAAGACTGAAGCTATTGTGAGCAGTCAGGAAGGTAGGGACAGGATAGCCATACATAAAAGTAGAGGTTCAGTTATAAAAGAGGCAGAGCAATTAAGATACTTGGGGTATACTATAAATCGGGAGGAAGGATAGGAGACTGAAGTTAATTAAGAATAGGATAAAAGTAGCATGGAAAAAGTAGTGGGAGGTAGCAGGAGTGGTATGTGATAAGAAAATGACAACCAGGCTAAAAGGAAAGATCTATAGCACAGTAATAAGACCAGTGTTAATATATGGATTAGAAATTGGAATTTAAGACGAAAAGAAAGAACAAAGTTCGAGAGAACAGAGATGAGAATACTGAGGTGGATTGTAGAAATATCACTGATAGAGACTGGAAAATTATGAAATAAGAAGAATGGCGGGTATGGTAAAGATTACAGATATTATAAGAGGTTTTGTGGAAAAGGATGCCTTTGATAGAAGGCAATTTAGAGGGGGCATCATGTAACCGACCCCTTAATATAAGGATAACTGTGGGAAAGAGAATATAATGGGGCACAAAATATTTTGAATTTTCCTCGAAACAGAAAACAGACTAGGCTAGCAGTCTATGCGTGGTGTATTGATAGTCATAATTTGTTTAGATAAGTTTCTAATATCATTTAAAGTAGGTAACACTTTTTAAGTGAATTGCAAGAACTAAAACAATTGTTTAATGATTATGTTTAATCTAATATTGAAATAAGAGCTTTTGTAGTTCGTTATTACTGCCCGGGCCAATAATTGAAATGTTGGTAAATATTTACTATAGAACGATATTTCTGATGAATAAAATAGGAAGTGCTTGTGCATTTCCATGCACAGCCTTTTGCCCTGGTTTGATAAAAACAGTTGGGGTAAACCAGATTTTTTCACATTTTAGAAGCTTTGAAATTACAAATTGTGACTAAAATATCACATTTAAAAACATACACAAACACAAGAACATCACTTAACCTAAGATTCTTCACCTAACCTCATAAAGGAGCCATATCCTTATCTACTTATCTACGAGAGAGGCTACACCCACCCCGCCAGCCTTTCCACATCTTTATACTTAGCTTAAGACTAAATAAAAGGCATTTATATTAACAGACCTACCTCATAGACGTGTCGGCTATCGTATGTTGGGTTTGCCTATACACTATTCAGGCTGAATACGGATTACAACTAAGATATCTTAGTCCTTCTAAGGACAGTATAGTAAAAACATAGTAGCTCCTCATTGACATGGAACACCAACTGATAAACTTTAGAACGCAGAACTAATATATGTGGATAATATTTTTACATATTCCTTCTCAAACTATCTGAATATGATTATATATATAAATATATATATATATATATATATATATATATATATATATATATATACATATATATATATATATATATATATATATATATATATATATATATATATATATATATATATGTATATATATATATATATATATATATATATATATATATATATATATATATATATATATAAGAAATAGACTGCGTGTACAATTAATTTTCATTCCTTACATTTTACCTTTACAGAATGTCATCTCACCCTATCGCTGTTATATAATCCAATTACTACTTGAAGTCAATCAAATTACAAATAATATTTCTCTATGAACCATTAATATGTTCATCAAGTATTATTATTATTATTATTATTATTATTATTATTATTATTATTATTATTATTATTATTATTATTATTATTATTATTATTATTTTGTAAAAGAGGGAGCAATGATTTATAAAGACTGATCTTTAAGGAGACTTTTTGCTGTTATATTGATTAGGGAATGATGAGAATTTGGATAGAAACACTATGATAAGCTCAAAATTAGAAGACAGTTACAAGGAGATTTGACTAATAACCGAAGAGAGAGAGAGAGAGAGAGAGAGAGAGAGAGAGAGAGAGAGAGAGAGAGAGAGAGAGAGAGAGAGAGAGAGAGAGCATATACATTTTCATATATTTATAGCATGAGTAATGCAACTTGTATTTTCTTTTACCAGTGATATATCCTGTGGTAAGGATGAAGTCCTAGGCTTTGGTAGTTCTTGATCACACAACATTGCATGGTTAAAGTATCAAAGCTCTGTTTCATAAATGTCTTCAGACAATGTTCCTTTATTTTTGGAAGCCTCAACTTCTGTAAGCTCTCTAGGAAAAGATAAAAGTAAATTGTTGATTTTTTCTGAGAAAAGTTACTCTCGTTACATTACTCATTTATTTTCTTTCAGTTTTTACAACAACGCCACATATTTCTTTTCAAGATTTTATGGTAATAACCAGTTGATTTGACCTTGAAAAGAGCTGGATGGAGCCTGAATATTTCAATGAAATCCCGACCAATTCCCGCTCTTTATATAAGAATTTCATGATCAATAACGTTTATTACGCAGTGAACATAATGTTTGTCTGACAGACAGCCTGAAATCTCTTTATACTAGACGACGGGTTGGAACTTACCTGACTCTTTCCCACATATTTCTTAAAGAGTTAACGACATTTGTTTTGGACATGTAATTTGGTCGTTGGCCGCATTTACTCAAAGATTTAAGCCCCTATTACACTTATCCGGTTTCCTACGGCGCTGTCGGTCGCGACGCTAGCATATGTTCAAACCGGAGCGTGTGAGAGCAAATCGGCCGTATGAAAGCTCACCCATGGCCGGCCGGATGAACTTCGCCAGTACTAAGGTTGGCCGTACTGCCGTCGTACGTCAGGACCGAGGACGTAGCGTGTAATTGCTCACCATATGGTATGACATCAGTCTGAGTGGCTGAAGGACGCTCATGTTGACTATTTGCTTCTCTCATGCAAGTGTCCTTTTTTTTCTGTTAAAGGTGATACCTGACTTAAGAGTTCCAAATATGTGTCGTGATCCATTCGCATGTAGTTAAACCAGTCATCTTTTTCTAATGGTAGTTCCTTCATTAAGTTAACATGAGAGTATTTTTGTCGTTTAGGCAGCCATTGTTTGAACCAAATCTTCCTTTTTCTTGTTTTCACCTTCAAGTAACACGCTAGAGCAATAGGAACGAGAATGTCGTCGAGATAAGACATGTCACTCCTACACCACAAACAGTGCCACACTGACCCACTTGCCTCCAGCAGTTCAAATACGTGTAATAGCTCTAGCCGTAAGCCAGAATTTTCCTTCGGCGCTGTAGGCCAGGTTGGCCATAGGAAACCGGATACGTAAAATAGGGGTTTTAAGTCGTATCGACATTCACTTCAGGCCGGTAGGCACAGCACCCGGTAATGTAAAGGGCCCCTTATAGTTTCAATTCAGGCTTCACTCCCGTGGGGTAACAAAAAATCCTAATATATCGCAAATACTAAAACTAGCTTCATAATTTTGTATTTCAGACCAAGATGAACATAATTTTCTCCATAAAAAAAGTAGATGTGACAAGTAGTAAAAAGAAAATTTCTCCTGTCCCAAGCAACCACATATATCCAGGGAAGTAAACCACCTCCCCCATTGTACGTGCATTCTATGTTGCCACTCAAAAGGTGGGTAACGTTATCGTTAACAGTCATAAGGGCCATACCGGAAAATTATCCTGATGTTGAGGAACTTTTATTCGAAAACGGCTCAAAGAAATTATTTTACATTCAAACGGAAGTTTTGCACTAAAGGATAGACGTTAATTAATAACCATATAAATCTGTCTGCAAATTAGAATGTCTACGATATTCTGCAACTGACTTTTGCTATGACGTCTGGTACCGCTGGTTTACGAACTACACTTTCTTGTCAAGATTTTAATTGAAGATGGGTTTTTTATTATATCCCTAGACGTAGCAATCGCCCTGCGTAATTATAATGTGATACGTTTACATATAAATCGATGGAAATTTTTTTCTCAGTTATCGGTTTCAGTAACAATTCCAGATATAAAAGGTACACGCAGTGATACTTTTATCAGCTCCTTAATTAGCAATGTCAGAGGGATGATATATCATAAACAGAGGTAAAAAGCTCGTTAAGTTCACGAATTTAAATATTCGAAAGCACAGTGAGACACTAGAATGACAGATAACACATTATTACGTCAGTTGCACTGAATTTTGACATGCATAGTTTAAAAATAAAAGAATGGAATTTCAAATATTGCACGATTTCTTTGCGAATGTTGCCATATTTATGATTGTCATCTAGCTTCGATAAATATGAAATTCATTTAATTATTTATCAACTGCAGTTCTTTGAATGGACATTACAGTATTTAGAATGAGTATTTTTTTTTATTTTCTTTAAATACCACTTAAAATGGTTGATATGAAAAAGAATGTTGATATAACAGAAAAAAGCCCTGGAACAAAAAGGATATTTGAGTGTGTGCATTTTTATTCGGCTATATATATATATATATATATATATATATATATATATATATATATATATATATATATATATATATATATATATATATATATATATATATATATATATATATATATATATATATATATATATATATATATATATATATATATATATATATATATATATATATATATATATATATTTATACTACGCCTTATTGACTCCTCGCTGTCTGTCACGGTAAGTATGTAAGATAATCTCTAAATGTAAGT
>NC_090725.1:216685379-216692879 GCF_036898095.1 Palaemon carinicauda | reverse complement strand
CTTCAATTTCCTTTCATTAAAGGAAACTGTGTTCAACTTCGAATTCTCGTCTCAAATTTTTTTTCTCTCTGTGCTAATTCCGTTTTCTTTCAGAAGTTCTCGGGAAATATCTTTGTATTCCGTTTTCTTTCAGAGGTTCTCTGGAAATATCTTTGTATTCCGTTTTCATTCAGAAGTTCTCGGGAAATATCTTTGTATTAGTATCATTGTTTTGGGGGATTTTGTTATAATCTTTATCATTTAGTGCTTATGCGTTTACGCAGTGGACGTCTGTATTCATATAGATATTTTGATAGGATTGCAAGGAGTCGTAGAGCTAGAAAAAAAAATACAGTAAACATGTCGCCCCCTTTGAGCCCCACCCCTGGACCGAGTAACCCAACCCCAGGATATGGTAACCCCCCTCCAATTGTGACACTAGTAAATGCTCGCTCTCCAATCCTTCCTTTTCAAGGTCGGGTTAATGGGTTCTTGCCTCAGAATGAGGAGTCATGGATTTCCTCCGTCGATGCCCATTTAAATGCTAAACAAATTATAGACCCATTTGTACAATTACATGAAGCTAAAAGTTTTATAGACTTTTCTAAAGGAGATGCGAGTGCTTTTTTGAGGGGAGTTTCATTTCAAGAAGCAGTTACCTGGGATGATTTCAAAGTTAGACTACGTGCAGTCTATGGAGGTGAAGAAGCCTTAGATGTAGTTTCAACATTAAGAAATACACTTAATCAAGCCACTATCACTCGGCTTAATGTTATAGAGAGAGCAGCTCTCATAGCCGATAGGCTTAACGAATATCAAGATATTTTAGGTAATTCCACTTGGGTTACTAGAGATAACATCTCCGTGAAAGATTTCTTACGATTAATGTATTTAACTTGCATAACACTTATGTTGCCTGAAGCTTTAGTGCGGTGTTTTGATAAACAGTTAACGCCAGCAAGTACGGAATTGGATGTATATAAACAGATAAAGAAACATATGTCTAAGTGTGCTGATCTTGATCCCGTGTTTACCCTAATTTTTGCAAAAAATGAAACAAAGCCACAACAAGTAAACGTAGTTAATAATAATCAAGTTGCAGGAATGACGTGTTATAATTGCAAACGTCAAGGTCACTTGATTGTGGACTGCAGAACGAGATTCTGTTCGTTACATAATAGTTCGACTCATTCATATAGTCAGTGCTACTTACGTAAGACATAACAGAATCCTAGAAATACACAGTCAATTCCACAGTCAGTTCCATATGGAAATAAAAAGAAAAATCCTCATTTCAATAAGAAGAAACAGCCAAACATCAATGTAGTTCAGAATCCCAAACAAACAAACAGTTCTTCGAATAGCGTTGATCCTGGGTCGTCAAACCAGACCTCGCAAGGTCAGACTAATTTTCAGAATGTGCAGAGCAAAGCAAATATCACATAATTAACTCCAGTGGGGAAGAGAGTGATGTTGGGTCAAGGTCATTCATGTCAACATCAGTAGTATTGAATAATCAATTCAATGTTTTATCAGATCATTGTGAGGCAATAGATTTTCCTATGAAACACACGGCCGAATTAAATAAGTCAGTGCATGCTCCCGTAGATTTGCAACGAATTCATACCATAATAAGCCAAAATGAGTTACGACCAACCTTATACGCTGTAAATTTAGAACACAGATCATTTACATTATTTTTTGACTCTGGTAGTCCATGTAATATCATGGTTTGAGGATACATCATTTATTGTTTTTGAACTTCCCAATAGAAAAGTCCGGAGTAAGACTCTCGGGTATAGGAAATAATGAATTAAATGTAATAGGCGTAACTCATGTTCAGTTCAAGGTCAGTAAGCGCACGTTTGCCGATACATTTGTTGTTGTACAGAACATTGATATGTATCCAGCTGTAATTATAGGATACCCATATATGGGCAATCAAAATATTATCTTAGCCCCTGCCAAGCACGGCGTGTATATCAAAGGAAAATTCTATAAGTCTTCTAATACCTTCAAATCCGTTTTGGATAAAAAGGAGACGACAAATAAAACAGTGACATACGTTGAAGAACCAATAACTTGTCTCACTAATAAAGAAATAATATACGCAACCCAATAGAATTCTCGTTCACACGTAATATCATCTTGCACGCAATCTATCGAGCCGAAAGTACCTTCGAATTTAATAGTGCAAGTAAAGAAAACATTACCGGGATCTGAAATATTAATCCTTTCCGACACTTTGAAAACTAACGGATTGTCTGTCACACAAGCTATTTATACAGTAGGCTCACATCAACAATGTAATATTGAAGTCTGTAATCATTTAAATACTACTTTAGTAATTCACAAAGATCAACATATCTTGGATGTAGAAGTTTATAAATATCGTATTCTTACCGTTTCTGAAATCAATCACTCTCAATCAGTTGCGGATGAATCCCTTTTGCAATCTATTAAAAATAAAATCAATAAAGACATTCAAGAAGAAATTCAGCAAAAAATTTTTGGACTTTCAACTGAATATCATGATGTTTTTTCCACTACGGATGTGATCGAGCATCAAATAAGGTTCAAGGACAAGCAGAAAATTATCTATGTACCCTCGTACAGACTCCGTATGAAATTCCAGAATGAAATAAATGATGAAGTAGGTAAAATGCTAGAAGAAGGAGTCATTAGGAAATCAAACAGCCCTTATAATTTTCCATTAATAGTTGTAACGAAAAAAGATAGAACATGGCGTATCTGCGTAGACTTCCGTCGCCTAAACGACGAGACGATCCCTGATCGATTCCCAGTGCCATGTACTGAGGATATTTCATCTTTTTTAGGTCAGAATAAATATTTTACCAGTTTGGACTTACTTAAAGGCTTTCACCAGATATCATTAGAAGAAAATAGTATCCCATACACAGCCTTCAGCACAGCCAGGGGACATTATGAATTTTTACGGATGCCTTTTGGTTTACGTTGTGCTCTCATAACATTTACAAGAATGATTAACATAGTATTTGGAGACTTGCTAGGGGATATATTGCATGCCTATATGGACGACCTTGTAATCTTTTCTAATACCTTAGAAGAACATTTACGTAAACTGGAACTAGTACTACAGAGACTAAGACAGCATAGCTTAAGGGTAAATATTAGTAAGTGTGAATTCTTCAAGACAGAATTAGTCTATTTAGGTTTTACGGTGTCTAGCCAAGGTCTTAAAGTAGTCCATGATAAGGTGTCGGCTATCCGTAACTTTCCGATACCTACTAATGTCAAGGGAATACAGCAATTTCTGGGTTGTAGTGGATATTACAGGCGTTTTATGCACAATTATTCAATAACAGCCGCTCCCCTAACTGATCTTACGAAGAAGGGTGCATATTTCCTATGGTCTGAGCAGCATCAACAGGCATTTAATACCTTGAAAGATGAACTGTGTAGTTCTCCTATCTTAAAATTTCCTGACTTCGGTAAGGAATTCTTCATTGCAACAGACACCTCAGACTTAGGAGTAGGTGGGGTATTGCTTCAGCAATATGAAAAAAAAATTTTTCCCAATAGCTTTTTATTCTCGAAAACTGAGAACTTCCGAAAGAAAGTATGCAGTAATAGACAAGGAAGGGCTAGCTATTGTTAATTCACTAGTGCATTTTAAGTTCATAATATACGGTTATCCCGTTAAGGTTCTTGCTGATCATAAACCACTAACCGACTTCTTTAAAGGCTTCAGCCACAGCCCTAAACAAACTCGGTGGCATTTGATCATTCAAGAATTTGGCGCGAGAATTGGGTATTTACCTGGGAAAGCAAATATCATTGCTGATGCATTATCACGCAACCCCGTGTCATCTTGTACGGAGCCTTTAGCTGAATTAATAGATATATCAACATCCATGCCTATTGTTAAAACGATATCTGAACAAGAAGATCTGGGCTGGAGTGCTGAATTATTACAGACTGAGCAAAGAAAAGATCAGAAATTAGAAAAAATTATAAATGCTTTGAAAGGCAATCATAAGGAAAAGGAATATATAAAGTATAAGCAGCAGAATTATATAATCAAAGACAATATTCTGTGTAGGACCGTGACAAGGAAAACCTGCAATACACCACATGCGACTAACGACCAGATAGGGGTACCAATCTCACTTATTTCCACTGTCCTAAATTGGTTGCATGCAAATCCATTGCATGGACACCCAGGGTTCTCATTAAAGTCACAGAAAGCCAAATCATTGTTTTATTGGCATACGATGCTTATAGATATAAAAAAAACACATAACTAATTGTCGCACATGTCAGGAAAACAAAGGGCATACGAAAACACCTGTCAGCCTACGGGCTTATCCCGTGCCCAATCAACCCTTTGAAAGAATACATTTAGATTTGTTAACAGGATTTTACAAGTCAGACAGAGGAAATAAGCACCTCTTAGTAATTGTAGATGCTTTAACTCGATATACAGAACTAATAGCGCTTAAAACTAAAACTGCGATTGAATGCGCTAGGAAGTTTTACGAGTGTTACATTTGTAAACATGGAATTCCACACATGATAATCTCAGGCTCGGGTGGAGAATTTAATAAAAACTTTCTTATCTCATTGCGTGAATTCCTTAGCATAAAGAAAATAAATACCATGATATATCACCCAGAGTCGAATGGGCTAGTGGAAATAGCGAATAGGAAGGTTTTAAATATATTAAGAGTAACACTAGGGGGATCAGACCCCAACTGGGATATTGCAATACCTGCAGTACTGAGTACTCTGAATCATTCATATCATATATCAATTAAAATGTCACCACACGAGGCATTGTATGGTACCCCAGTTAGAACGCCTTTCCATGTATTAACGCCTACAACTAATCTATCAAATCCTTTAAAAGAATGTATAAATGCAAGTATAAGTCGATATGATAACCTTCGAAAGAATTATGAAGAATCACTCAAATCCAGTAATATCCAGTTTGACAGGACACATATTGATTTCCCCAGACAAGGAAACATATACGGTCATTAAAAACTTGAATCAATTAACTCACTGTTCAGACGCAATGGATAGAAAAATATGTACAGCTGACTCATTTGAATTCCATAAAAACTTAATGGATTCATGCGAGTTAGGTATGGTGCTAGAAGGTGCTCTCTCCCATACAAGTGAAAATTGTCTGGATAAGCTTTATCCCATTGACAATAATGAGTTCAATTGCAGACTGAACAATGGCTCGTGGATACGATACGACAAGGACGGCTTCAATGTATCATGCCCTGACGGATCCACGACATTCGCCCACATCTTTGTTGCAGCAGATGGTTGTATCGGGACTTCCCCTAATTCCATGGTGACTGGTCTAAGGACACTCATCAGAGAACGAGCCTACTTCGCGAACTTCACGTGGACATCTACAATGCCAGCACTACCTCTTCCGTACAATCAACAAGTTGCCAAGCGGTTGAGGAAATTGACCGAGATGGACCACCTGTCACCGACTTATAAGGAAATTCTTCACCCTATACTACTAGGAGGATTAGGCATCACGGTGATGATATTTATCGCCGTGAACATCCTTGTTTGGCATAGGTTACGGTACAGCAGGAAGCTAAAACAGAACGTTTCGCCATGTCCAGACAAAACTCCTTATTTAATTCAGTTTAAAGCCGTTTGAAGTGGCCACCTCATTCGCTAAAGGAGTAAAATGTTTGGAAATTGAGTTGTAAGAAAAGCTGTTACTACGCTAGTAATATGTAAATGAGGAAATTTTTGAACTTTGCATGGTTAAAAATACATTTAAAAAAAAAAAAACATTTAAAAAATATAAATAATTTTTTCTCTCGGCATCTAATAAAATATATAAGCCAGAATGTTAAAAAGAAAAGAGAAAAAAAAATAAAGTTAACAGAATCTATGGGCATCTAATAAAATATATCAGCCCTATATATAAATATATATATATATATATATATATATATATATATATATATATATATATATATATATATATATATATATATATATATATATATATATATGTACGAAACCGTGGTACGTGTACGTACCAGGAATTCGTGTTTGTGCACTAAAAAATTGAATCTTTACCAAGGTAACAAATATTGTTATTAGTTACCGTATTGTGTTAATCTATGTTTCTGACAAAGGTAACAATTATTCTTTAACAAGTTACCGAATCATATGTATATCAGTATTTTTTTTTTTGGTACCATATAATCATTTGCTAGCAATGTACCATATATATGATCTGTATTTATCATGCATTTTTTTTTCTTTGCTTTGGTAATATCTTTTCATATGCATTATTGTTATTATTTTTTGATGTGCCTATTTGGACATTCGTCCTCATTTGCTTATGGCTAAAGTTGAACAATGAATAATACATGTGTCCAGTCACACCTAGTAAACATGTTTTGGCTTGTTGTTAAATTTTTTTTTGAAAAAATTGAGATAGCTGGCCGAGCTAATGTAATAAATGAAATAGTTTGTTATTACATGTTTAAAACACATGACATAATATGTCATTTTGGATGAAGATGCTAGTGTGAGATTTGCTGTAGTCATATAAAATCATAAACAGGATGCACTATGCAGCCTCGGCAATGTAACATTTTTCTGAAACGTCAACACCAATGCATCAGTGTGTGAAAGATTGTGTCGTCACCGGATGCAGGTGTCTTCCGAGAAAAAATGTAACTGTTTCCATATTGTGTTTAAATGCTACGACAACTAAACATACGATATCTGTGATATCGATAATTTAAGCAGTTCATATCTATACTTCACCTGAATTGGTCATCCGACCAAACCAGCTCCACTCCTATGATGGAGATGTTTAACTCTGTTGTTTTTAGAGAATAACTACTTTTTAAAGCCAATAAGATGAACTTCGTTATCCAGACTTGACATCTTAAACAACACATACTCAATGTGTGCTTATAAAAGTAGTACACTAATACATATATATATATATATATATATATATATATATATATATATATATATATATATATATATATATATATATATATATAATATATATATATATATATATATATATATATATATATATATATATATATATATATATATATATAGGGCTTATATATTTTATTAGATGCCCATAGATTCTGTATTTTAACATTCAGGCTTCTATATTTTATTAGTTGCCAAAAAAATGATTTATTTTTAAAATGTTTTTTAAAATGCCAATGTTCTATAGTCTCTTCAATTACATATTACTAGCGTACTAACTGCTTTTCGTGCACAATACTTTTCCAAGACAATTTTACTCCTTTGAACGAATGAAGGGGCCAGTTTCAAACGGCTTTAAATTGAATTAAATAAGGAGTTTTGTCTGGACATGGCAAAACGTTCTGTTTGATCTACATCTTATTTCTCTTTAACATACGCCAAACAAGGATGTTAACGCTGATAAATATCATCACCGTAACGCTGATTACTGCTAGTAACACGTAGAATCGACATTCTGCATAAGTCGGTTGT
>NC_090725.1:216669181-216677379 GCF_036898095.1 Palaemon carinicauda | reverse complement strand
AGACATGTTATTTTAGGTTCTTATTAGTGCGAGGGGAGAGCGAAGATACAAGCATAATGTATACACAAAATGAAACGTCATTACTATGTACGATCGTGTGACACACGGTTGGTACAGTTACACACCATTCACGAAGGGCTGAAATTAGTGAAAAATAAGAGAAAGGATGTATACAGGTTTTTGATTGTCAGAGTGCTTTGCTTGCCCTCAATGATAAAAGCCCTGTAGATATTGACTTGCCCAATCAGTGTAAAAAATCTGGTTTGTGCTATATAACGACATGGACACTGTCAATTCTCTGTTGGGTACCTTCTCATTTTGGTATTAATTTAAATGAGGTTGCTGATAAACTTGCTAAGGACACCACCAATAAAGATGTTGTGGACATGGAGATTCCTGTGAGTCTAAATAGTATTAAGAAAGGATTGAGGCTTAAGAGAGGTGTATGGCAGAAGGAGGGGATTCAAGGAATCATAAACAATAAAAGTGAAAGTATGATGCACTATTTGATTATATCAGAAACTACAAATGTCACATATGGTAAGGCTTCATGTAAAATAGATATGTTAGTAATGAGAATACGGTTGGGCTACAGGCATTGTTAGCAGTGAATTGATGGTGAAAGTGCTTCCTGTATTTATGTGGTGAATCGTGTGAGCATACACTGCAACATTACATATTGGAATATAGTAAGTTATCAGATTCCATAAATTATAGTTTTGATAATGTAAGCGATCAGGTACGTTAATTTTTGAATAATGCTGTTTGTACAAAAATTGTAAATCAGTTTCCTAACTTTTACCGGAATAAATGATGTGGGCATTGCTTATTTATTTTTTTTATTTTTTTTTTTTTGTATAATATTGTTTGTATGATATTATGTATGTATATCTTCACTGTTTTCGTTGGTGGGATTATTAGCATGCTAATACACCCCATTTGATGTATGTTTTATGTCAATAAATCCTTTGAACTTGAATTTGGATTTTGTCTCTTTTTATAGTATCCCAAGTATTATTTGATATCCATGGCTTTCTTCTTGTAACTGCGTGTCCCATGGCTTCACTACCAGCTGACTTATATATGTTCTTAGTATCACACTATTCTTCATTAATTGTCTTTTCTTCGTCTCATCAAGTTTCTAAGACTGCAAATCGTTTCCTAGATTCAATTTCAAATTTTTCTCTGTGCTCCTCTTGTAAAAGCTTGGTTGTATCAAACCTAGGTATTCTATCTATCTTTCTGTTGGGTGCTTTCAGTTTTAATTTCAGTTTGGCAATGAGGAGCTAGTGATCTCTACCAATATCTGGACCTCTATAGCTTCTCACATTTCTCAGTCCCCCATCGCTCTTTTTTAATAGCAGTGTGAGGTATCTGATTTTTGTAATTTTCACATGATGAAGTCCATGTCTTATTGTGGATGTTCTTATGTTGAAAAAGAGTACCTACAATGACAAGATTTTTGCTGAACAGAAACCTATGAAATGTGCTCCATTTTCATTTGCAACTTCGCCAAGACCGTCGACACCCATCACATTCTACATCCCTTGAATATTTCTTCTAACTTTAGCATTGAAGTCGCCAATCGCAATTTTCATATCTCTCTTAGGGATCTCATCTATTAACCTCTGTAGTTGTTCTTAGCATGCATAGCAAACTATTATACTCATATTGCAATGCTTTGATTTTCAACTTTGCTAGTAACAATGTACTATTTACGGCTCTCCACTAGGTTAATGCATTTTCTGCTCTTGGTGTCATCATCATTCCTACCCCTTCTCTTCCAGGTCCATCTGATCTTCCTGAGTATATACATATATTGCCTTGGTCTAAAGTTTCCTTACCAGTGCCATTACAGCGTATTACACTTAGGGGTAAGATATCCAAAATATATCTAATAAATTCACTCTTCACTTGCTGTAACTTCCCAATGTGATTCATGGTTCTAATATCCCAATTATCTATTTTTAATTTTTCTTCAGTATTTAAAAAACGGGAGATTCCTAGCACCCTGCTACGCCCAGGACTGGGGGCCATTCTGCCATCTTCTCTTTTCACGAATGACTAAATCCATAGAGAATTCATTGGCTAGATGCATCAAAGGATAGCCAATTCCTTGTGATGCGCAGTTCCTATCTCTAACTAAGGCAAGTGACCCCTGCCGGTCCGTAATAATTCTATTAAGATCAACCACCAGGCATCATGTGTAAAAAAAATCGCATAAAATATCGACCATATGTTAGTTTTGGTAATTACAATAGACTGAAATTGAGAAAAGCAGGATTTTGTTATATTTCATTATACCTATCCTATGCTGAAAGATAGAATGAGTAAAAATCTTTGTTGTTATTTTTTTCCAAACGGCAAAATTTTCTTAAACAATAGATATGCTATCTGCTATGTATAAAATTTAATAAATGCAATAAGAACATTGAAGTAATACATACAATGCACTTATGAGACAAGATAAGGAAAAATGTGGTATTCAATATTTTCTTGGGATAAAATTCTGAAATCATCAAAGGATAGCCAGTTCCTTGTGATGCACAGTTCCTATCTCTAACTAAGGCAGGTGAACCCTGCCGGTCCGTAATAATTCTATTAAGATCAACCACCAGGCATCATGTGTAAAAAAAAATTGCATAAAATATCGACCATATGTTAGTTTTGGTAATTACAATACACTGAAATTGAGAAAAGCAGGATTTTGTTATATTTCATAATACCCATCCTATGCTGAAAGATAGAATGAGTAAAAATCTTTATTGTTATTTTTTCCAAACGGCAAAATTGTCTTAAACAAAAGCTATGCTATCTGCTATGTATGAAATTTAATAAATGCAATAAGAACATTGAAGTAATACATACAATGCACTTATGAGACCAAATAAGGAAAAATGTGGTATTCAATATTTTCTTGCGATAAAATTCTGAAATCATGCGTATTATATTAGGGTATCTTTGCCATAAAGAGAAACTTTAGAGTATCTGCATATCCAATTTTACATATTTCTGACTTGCATCTCCTCTCTCTCTCTCTCTCTCTCTCTCTCTCTCTCTCTCTCTCTCTCTCTCTCTCTCTCTCTCTCTCTATCTCTCTCTCTCTCTCTCTCTAAGGGGTGAACATTCGTAGATCATCACTGTTTTGTTTATTTCTGCTTTCAAGCATCCGTTTTTATATAGTGATGCGAGTTGGAAAAAAGTCAAAGAAATTTTTTCTTGCAAAGAGTTTCTCTCAATTTTAAACTGAAGTTTTAATTATATGCACAGCTGTAATTTTATCCTGATCAAAGTCTGTAAACAAAATATTCGAAAAAGAATAACAGGCTTTAAAAAAATACTTGGAAAAGTCTATCAAAACTTTTCCTGTTTCCTTCGTGGATCCATTTTAGTAACTTTTCCAAAGCGTATACTACACCTTTGTATATTTTGCATATATGAAATATCTTACAGAAGTCTTTAAACTTTCAGCACGAATATCAGTTTTAAAGATTAAGATTCAAACACCGTTCATTTTTGCAGAATTTTGAAAATATCGAAGAAATCTTTGAGACCAAATTGTTCCATATAGAAAGATTCGTCAAGTAAGGTTCATTATTGCACAAATGCTGTTAATAATCGTTGTTTGTTCCAATTGTCTTTTGTCAATCACTGTTCTAATAAAGAATCTCAAAAAATTCAGTCAACCTCAGCTGTTACTATGATTCGATCATAGCACCCTTCTCGTCTCTACCTAACATGAAGCACTATCAGTGTTGGTTTGGTTTACCTCGAATTCCAAATATTATGAATCATTGGTTAAACAAGTAAAAGTCTAGCTATTATTTCTAATTATACTTTATCTTCTGCCTTCCATTATCTAAAGTTTTCATTAACAGTTTTCTCTGAAAAATATAAAAGATAAGAATTTCTCGGAATATCGTCGATTGTGGTATAATGTATTGAAAACTCTAGGATATTAAGCAAAATGTAACCCATTTATTCATGTTCTCTTCTCTTGCTTTGGTATTCTTGAAATGATATTAGTGGGGTAAATGATAGCTGTCAGCATCAGAATTCGAGCGAAGAAGACATACATAGATATCAAATATGCTGTGATAGTGATTGTTATGAAAAAAAAAAAAACTTTGAATTTCCAGAACGTTGCTAAAAAGCAAAAACAAAGAAGTGAAGATAATCTAAACCAACGCTTCTAGCCAAAAGAAAAAAAAAAAGAGAGTCTAATTTCCTTTTATAGAACATACCGCTTGAAAAATGAAAAAGAAAGAAATGGTTCTTCCGGTTTTCGTTAATGCGAAAACTTTTCTTTTTGCTTCCTTGGGTCGCATCTGCGTTATATCCGAGAATGCTTTTGGCAAGCTCTTTGGAGGAACGTCGTTATTAGCTTCTTCGGTCGTTGTCTCTCATAATGCTGACTGCTGATGATGGCCCTGGCTAGTTTTACTCAACAAAGGGAAGGAATAATGAGAAGATACTGGAGTCAAGGAGGAAAGAGAGAGAATCTTACAAACTAGAAAGAGAGCAAGGTGGAGGAAGGAGTGACGGAAAAGTTGATGGAAGACAAAGAGAGCAAAAAAAAAAAAGAAAGAAAAGGTTGGAGGATACAGCAACGGCTTTATTCGAATCAAACAAATTAATTGGTTCTTGAAATATAAAATGAGAAAGCAGAGAAAAGATGGGATTCGGTTAATATCATATTCCAATCATTTTCACAGTAAATTACACTTGCTTCTTTCTGGGTTTGACACTGGTTGGCATTTAATATATTCACAAAGGCATTTAAATAGGATTCAACTCAGTTGTTAATTTTACTGTAAAACTCCAGGTTCTATATTTTGAATATGAATCAACCTTTCTCCATCATAACAGGTGATAGGATGCCTGAAAACTTTAAATCAATCAATCAATCATAACAGGTGAGCATTAAGTTTTTAACACGAGCCTATATCTAAGACATATTACCATTTGCTTACCAAAGGTAGTTTTATACTTTCAGTCGTTTTGTCACAAATAATCTGTTATTTACCTTCCTTTGATATAGAAATGACTTCCAATTCACGCAGTTATAGACTTTAATCCTGAAGTCGATTTTAGCACTAATCTTAGATATTTACATTTAATGTTGAAAAGATAACCTTAATATTAATGAAGGATATGAGGACTAGCATGGAAAGAACATGTTATTTTTACACAGCAAAATATATTATATTATAATAAAGCAACTAAAGCATGTAGGTCACCACTAAGTCTAAAGGTGATAGCATGATTGTATAACTTCGACTTCTATGGAAATGTTGTAGGAACATTGTTCTTCAATGCAAATAGGATTGAACAGAAGTCAAGTCTGAATATCAAATTCGTATATATGCTATTTTGCTAAGATAGCAATCGTAAGCAATACTCTTTTCTGAAATTCATAAAAAAAAAACTTTCTCCAAAGAAAATAAAATATATATGTTGAAGAGGGAAATTGTGTATTTATTCAATGGACCTTTATCACTTTCAATAGTAAATCTTAATTTTCTAGGTGGTAGGGTAGATGCAAGAGGTTAGTATTGAAATGCATTAAAAAGATCAGGGGTCATCAGGTAAATCCACCGCAATAGTTGCTTGCTTTGATAATTATTTGTTCTTTTCTCTCATGAAAGGAATTAGCATGCAGAAATTTCTTTTGAAGAATCGCCAAATAAAAGAATTCTAAAAGAGGGGAAAGTAGGTTTTTATTCCGAATTTTCTATTCACGCTTCCAGTGCCAATATTCAACACCATGTCGAAGTTACTTTCAGCTAGATATTAAAGAGTTTAATCAGGATATTTATAAGAAAAAAAATCATTTAGTTGGATTAGATTACAGAAACACCAATTATTGTTTGATACGTCATTTGTTAATTATTTAATGGACATTGCTTTGTATCATGATATTCCACTTCACTCTTTTTCCAGAAGAAGCTGATTTCCTATTTGAAATCCTTAGGCTTTTAACCTAGTAATACACTATTGTAAATAAACATAAAAGACCAATCTTTAGAGCTAAGTTATTTATTTTTTTACAATAGAAGGAATTTGTTCTATCATTGAATTTCTCAGATGCAGCTAGAAGGAAACAAGCATTAGATTATTATTTCATGCCATCATATTGTACCGAACTACCTTTGTTCCTATTAGGAATGACTGTCTGATGGAGCTGATGCTCTGATTACATCCAAGATATTTGAATTCCTGTGGTTCCTTAATCATTCATGCATGTGGTTCCTTAATCATTCATGCATGATATGCACTGTATCGAGCTTGCTTTGTTTCAATTGGGAATTAGAGTCTGATGTTGCAAGTATTTAGATTATTGGCATGATATTTGCATTCCAGGGGTTCTTAAACTACTCTAAAATTGCATGCACTGTACCGATCTTGCTTTGCTCTAATTGGAGTGATTTTTTTATGAAACATATATTCTGATCATTGCCATTAGATTTGCATTCAGGTGGTTCTTACTCCATTCTTTTAAGATATGCCCTGTATCGATCCTGTGACAGACAGGAAGGGTATTATTATTATTATTATTATCATTATTATTATTATTATTATTATTATTATTATTATTATTATTATTATTATTATTATCATTATTATTATCATTATCATTATTATTATTATTATTATTATTATTATTATTATTATTATTATTATTATTACTTGCTAAGCTACAACCCAAGTTGGCAAGGCAAGATGCTTTGAGTCCAAGGGATTCAACAAGGAAAATAGTACTGTGAAGAAAGGAAATAAGGAAATATATAAAGTGGCAATATCCAAGACTAGAGAACAATAATTTAATTATTTGATTATCGGTTGTCCTTCTAAAAGAGCTGTTTACCATAGCTAAAGATTCTCGACTACCCTTACAAAAAGGAAAGTAGCCAATGAACAATAATAGTGTAGTAATCAACCTGTTGAGTAAAGAAGAATTGTTTGGTAATCTCAGTGTTATCAGGTGTGTGAAGACAGAGGAGAACGTGGAAAGAATATGCCAGACTAATCGGTGCATGCGCAGGCAAAGAAAAAAAAAACGAGTCGTAACAAGAAAGATGAATTCAATGTAGTACTGTCTTGAAAATTAAATGACCCAATAACTCGATAGCGGTAGTATCTCAACTTCTTGTCACAACCAGGAAGGACAAGCTGCTATTCTTCGTCACTGGCAGGATATCTCTTTGTCTTGGAATTGACAATATTTTTGTAGGTATAAATTTGTCATCTGAATGGGAGACTGCCTTTAGCATCTGGCTTTGTCTGACTTCTGGTTACGACCTTTGTTCCTTGGTCATTGTTTTCAATCTCTTTGCAAATGTCTTATCTGGAAGCTTATATATACATATATTGACAGAGATAATTAAGACAACCAGTCTTCATGCTCATATAAGAAATTTTATCTATATTCAGCATCTTGATATGCTTCCTTGAAACCATCCATTGTGGTTTTGTCATAAAAGTTTCTGGAGAATTTTTTTGTTTTCATATAATATGGACCTAATACTGTATCATATTGCAAAAGCATTACGTTTTGTGACTATATGGTATCATTGCCACTAGAACGGGTTTTCATCGAATCTGTATTGAACCCGAATATTTGACATCAGTAATTCATGTGTTGACATCTTCACAGAAACACTAGCTGGTTTTATTTTCATTGCTGTCACTTTTGCAAAGAAGATAGAATATAGGCTATATATTTCAAACTATTTTTTTCTTTCTTCTACCTTCTCCCCACTAATAAAACAGAATTTCTTTTTCATTTATTCTTAAAGATAAAAAAAAAAAATCATATATTACCTATAAACTGAAAAGCATATTCGCATCCAATGAAATTCAGCAAAATAATTTTACATCAAAGTTCACTCATGCAAACATTGTAAACAACAGCCTTTGCTTAAAATGTCCAGAAAGAAGAGAAAGAAAAAATAATTATCTTCTGAAAAACCTCTAGAGAGGCTATCAGGTTTAAAGGCCGCTCATGAATGGCAGAAGCAAGGGACAGTGGCATTGCCCTGGCAAGCATGGCAGTGTTCTAGAGACTAATTATATAACATATGATCAGCACCCAAGCCTCCGCTCTACCGAAGCTAGGGCCAGGGATGGCCAGGTAATATATGCTGATATTTCAGCAGAGAGACCTATATATTCCGCCGGTCTGGCGATCACCATGT
>NC_090725.1:216636681-216661681 GCF_036898095.1 Palaemon carinicauda | reverse complement strand
CTTCGTAGATTAGTGTTAGGAGCAGGTTTGAAGCATATCTATCACATTTGCAAGTTATATTTGTAATAATATACGATATATACATATTCTAACCTAAACCTCTGTTTTGTAAATGAGTTTAAAGTTTTAAAATCAGTCATATCCTAAAGGGGATTTACGGTGTCGGTTTCTGATAGTATTAAGTATCAAATATACGTATTGTGTGTTGTGTAAACTCAACGTCTTGTGTGAATGAAGCAGTTCTTCTGTTTATAAGAAAATAAATGAACGAGCAATAAGTTACATAATTATAAATAAATTACAAATATGTTAGACATTGCAAGATGAAAAATAGTGAACAATTTATTGGTATATTGATATAAAAACATGTGAACTCAGTGAAGTACGGAATCCTGCAGCGCTTTCTAGTTAGCAAATAAGCTGTGCTCTCCGCTAATAGATGGCTCCGGACTTTTAATGGTGGCTTTTCCGGTCTTCTCTTCACTCTCTTTGGTTATAACACTTTTTTGGGCTCAGGCCATGTCGTCCTGATGAAATTTCCCAGATTGTAGCTTCCTAGGGTATATTTGACTACAGTGATATTCCCAGAGAATTTTACCTTAATTAAGGTATCCAGAATTCTAACTCCTGGAGCGAATATCCCTAAATAAATCTAACAGGGATATCGCATAATATTAGAGGACGTATTCTTGACACGCCACATAGCTATCTTCACCCGGAACAGTATTAAGGCTTCAAGGGGTTACAGTGACAAGAATCTAAAAACGAGAATGCAAAGATAGCCGCTCATATTCTGTTTCCAGTGTGTATCTGACGAAGACGGCAGCGCCATCTTTATTCCTTTTCGTGTAGCTCTACTACTTGATGTTTTCCCTTGTGATCTCTCGTAATTTTGGATATTATTCAACATTATGATGCTTTCTCTGGCACCTTCTGCTTCTGGAAAGTTGAGTATTATCTTTACTTTGTATAAATGTAAGCTCTTGTCGTTTTGAATCAAATCAAAAGTGATATTAACGTAAACAAGAGCTGTTGCCTACCGTAGGCATTCTGGATGCTGTTGCTTGCTATACATGGGTCATTTAGTTAGCCAGAGCGACGTTCCCGGTTATTATGCTTTAATAAATCTAGCTATTTTCTCCTCTAGGAATTCTTACATGATGCCGTTAGTTTTCAGTTCGGCGATTTAGGTAACCGATCTTGCCCTTTGCGAGGCTTAGTAGCCTAGGCGTCTGGCCCTAGTACTTTCATGCATGATATAAGTTTTCCGAGTGTTATGTTATTGAAGCTATAGGCAAATATTCTATACATGTAAGATATTGTTGAATTTTCTTTTCCAAAATTGTATACGAGAGAGTTTCGGTGATTTAGGTAATCTTTACTTTGTATAAATGTAAGCTCTTGTCGTTTTGAATTAAATCAAAAGGGATATTAACGTAAACAAGAGCTGTTGCCTACCGGAGGCATCCTGGATGCGGTCGCTCGCTATACATGGGTCATTTAGTTAGCCAGAGCGACGTTCCCGGTTAATATGCTTTAATAAATCTAGCTATTTTCTCCTCTAGGAATTCTTACATGATGCCGTTAGTTTTCAGTTCGGCGATTTAGGTAACCGATCTTGCCCTTTGCGAGGCATAGTAGCCTAGGCGTCTGGCCCTAGTACTTTCATGCATGATATAAGTTTTCCGAGTGTTATGTTATTTAAGTTATAGGCAAATATTTTATACATGTAAGATATTGTTGAATTTTCTTCTCCAAGATTGTATACGAGAGAGTTTTGGTGATTTAGGTAATCGATTCTCACCGCACCTAGGCTAGTAGCCTATGGGGCTTTAGTATACTCTCGCACAAATCCCCAGTTGTTCTTTTCTCCTCCGGAGACTAAGTTCAATCCCTTTCTCCCTCTGAGTAAGCCTTAGGCTTAGTCCTATTGGTTCTATCTGAATGATATTCAGGTATAACTATACTAGGATATGTCTGTCCTGATCCGCTAACCAGAGTGACAGGTTTTTGGGTTTGGGGCAGAACTTCAGAGTTCTAGTCTGTGGTCTGCGTCTTCCTAGCATAGAGAATGAATTTCCTTTGCTAGGTTAGGTGCAGACACAGGAGGATTTGCTTCCCTAGCCCACATCTGAAGGATTCTGTACGAGATGATTCCTTCTTCTAGTGGTCTAACAGACTGTCCTGTGTTGTTATTCTCGGGCTGGAGAATGATTTTTCTCCGTTGCCTGGTGAAATAACTAATCCTATCTGTGTTCTGGTATGGAGGAGGATAGCAAGTATTGCCAACCTTCCTCCCTATAGACAAACTCTAGGTTAGGATGAGCTTTCCTAACTGCTGGGTGTGTCTCATACTAAAGCAAAGTTTACAGGACCCTTATCCCGTTCCCCGTCTCTTTCTTAGTGATGGCCTGGCCATCACATCTCTTGGCCGCAGTCCTACTTCCGTACCTAGTGTAGGTTAGGATGGGGGACCGGCTCAGCTCTCTGACGGCCGGCACGTTATTGCGGGCTGGCACGTTATTGCCAGCCGGCAGAAAACCTTTTTCTTTTGCAGAGTGAACCCCAGACCTCCCTTGGTCTCCCTTCCGTGTCTGCTGGTAGAGCCCGGCAGGCTATGGATATATAGGAAGCCTGAATGCTACATTATCCCCTTCCATAAGTTCACTCTTTCTGGATGAAGGTTGTATGGCAATGCCACCTTATAACCTTGCATCCATACTGTTTCTGTTGATAGTGTATTGTACTCCTATCCCGGCTGCCGCCTTAAACGGCCGGCAGCCGGGTAGGTGGAGGTTCTCTGGTTCGTAGTCACTGATGGCCGGCATGGGTATCACTACCTTTGCCTGCCGGCAGTAGAAACACATCCCGAGATTTGCCAGCCACTACGATTAGCGGCCGGCAGTCAGGTTCTAGTGTTTTCAGTTGCCGGCCGGCACACATTTGCGAACCAGTGACCTGCCGCCTATTAGTTAAAGGTAGCATACCTTTGAACTATACAGGGGTAAATGCCGGCCGGCCGGCATGACAGCATGCGATGTACAGTAGTTACTATATTTGTGGTGTAGTACACTTTGCATTAATAAAACTACAGTACAGAGTTTTTGTAACATTAAAGTCCTTCCAACATACTTAATGTTATCTTGTACAACCTTTTGTTGGGACCATACAATATATAAAGAGTGAGTTCTTTCTCTGTTCATTCTATCACGTATATTAAAACTTTATTTCAAGGTGTGAACTACACCTAAACTTTCCGCTTAGGAAAATTTATAAGGTATTCTAAAATAAGAATTAACCTTAGTTTTAATATCTTTGGAGGTTACAGCAATTGGCTAGGCAGGAAATAAAAGTATGTGTCTTTCCTTCTTTCTTTTCTAGCTTTACTCTATAAGCTACTTGTATTAACAATAAGTGAAAAGCCTTCACTTGATACTCATGGATTTTCTTCTCTTTACAGGAGGACCATCCGAAGTGCGGGAGTATGTTCTGCAATGTCCGCAGCAAGAGCTTCTGTGGATATGAGTTATGCAGGAGGCACGCAGCATGCACAGCCTCCAAAGGTGATCTCCGGTATTAGGACCCTCAGGTATGTATCATATGTTCTAACCTGATTACCGAGGCATCTGACACCCCTAAGTCGGCGGAGTCAAGTGATGCTGCTAGGGAAAAGTTGCGAACCTGGGTGAGGGGTTTTCAGAAAAACACATCAGGCCCCTACCTTCCAAACAAGAAGATGAGGGCCTACCTTTTCCCTAAGACTTCGGCTGATGCAGTCATCCCTCAGCCTCATGAGGAGATACCAACCGTCTAGAATCCGGAAGATTCTGAAGTCTCGGCTGCCCTTCAAGAAATCCAATTGAACGATAGGATGTCAGAAGTGTCGGATTATACAGAGAAGGACCTTCTAGGAGAAGGTCAGGAGAAGGAGCTGACCAAGGCTCCAGAAATAGAAGAGGAAGAAATCGACGAGGTGTCGGTTACATCGGTTCCGACCACAGAACCTGTTCCCTCTACATCGTCTGCTATCCCAGATGATCTGGGAAGGACTCTTTCTTCTATTGTTGAAATAATTCAACAAATACAAAAGAAGAATTATGAAAAGGAAGCTGCGATGAAACTGGAGATAAGCAGACTCGCAGCATCAAGTGGGCCCCAGAAGTGACTTAACGTGAAGGATCTTCCTTTGTGCTCGGATACCAATCCTTGGAGGTATGCTGAACACATGCCAATGACAACCGGGTAGATTGTTATATCGGAGAAGTTAGGCTCAATTCCCCTGGAAGATGTGGAATTTTGGCCCAACAAAGACTTTTACCCGGACTGCTATGTCCGTCTTAGGAAGGAGCCAGCCTCAAAGGAGGAAATGGAGCCAAAGGAGATCATAGTCCTTGACCATAGTAAAGCACAGGCATTACTAGCGAGCTCGATGAAAAGAGAGGGGCTTCACGAACTCAAAGGTGCCAGCTTTGAGTGAGAAGCTTCCCTCCTTTGTGGCCTCTCCAACCAGAGCCTTTCCCTTAATGGAAAAGTGATATAAGGCAGCCTTGAAGGTGGCGGAGGCAGGGAAACCATGCCCCTCCCTGGAGGAATGCAAGCCATTATCCCTGACATTTCCATTGGACCAAAAAGACTGGAAGGACGTTCACCTTACCTTCTCAGTCGGGAAGCTGGAAGCTGATATTGCCGAACGTCAGTTTGGTGAGGAACTTCCAAAGCTGTCGGAGTTTCTCTTGCGCAGAGAGCAAGAGACGAAAGAAAGACCTGCGGCTTCGATGTCGTTGCAAACGACGTTAGAAACGATGGCAAGTGACCCAGAGAAACAGGACCTGTTCATGGTAGTGGCCAAAACCCATCTGGCCACAGTTACGAAGGATCTCTATAGCTTTATTAAAGCTAGGAGAGCCTGTAGAGAGTTCGTGTTCGCCTCGGCTGCGGTGAGGCACGAACCGAGGAGACTGATTTCCTCTTGCATATGGGGTAAAGACCTCTTTCCCAACGAAGTGGTTAAAGAGGTAGTAGACAAAGC
Organism: Palaemon carinicauda; assembly: GCF_036898095.1. Taxonomy (NCBI): domain Eukaryota; kingdom Metazoa; phylum Arthropoda; class Malacostraca; order Decapoda; family Palaemonidae; genus Palaemon; species Palaemon carinicauda. Next base: position 216,656,652 of record NC_090725.1, on the reverse strand, counting down.
TGCCACGGAGAATAGGAACCTTCTCCAAAAGCGGGGCTTAAACCTTAAGAGAAAGTCTTCTCCGGATGAAAGTCCCCAACCCAAGAAGAAGACAAAAAGGCCTAGGTTATCCTCTCGGCCGGCTAAGCCCTACCGACAGCAACAACAGCAACTTCCCGTGACTGCGGTGCCTCAGATAGTGACACAACCTCCAACCACTTACCAGTTGGTACCTCAACAAGCGGTGACACAGTCACCAGTTTTTAACCCAGCTTTTGATAGGCAGACTTCTTCCTTTCACTCAAAAGCTAGAAAAACAGCCAGAGATTCTTCTAAACGCCCTTCAAGGGGAAGGGGATTCAGGGAAGGACACGGTCAAGGAGGCAAGGCCTCAGGTCCACAACAGCAGAAGTGATATGCTTTCAGTAGGAGGGAGACTACATCTATTTAGGTATCGTTGGACCTTCGATCCCTGGGCCCACAGCCTAATAAAGAATGGACTAGGTTGGAGCTGGAACACTCATCCACCTCCATTTCCTCAGTTCTTCCAACACTCTACCCCTGTTCTGGAAGAATATGTCTGAGAACTCTTAGTGAAAAGAGTAATTCGAAAAGTAAAGTCCATCAAGTTCCAAAGAAGGCTGTTTTGTGTTCCAAAGAAGGACTCAGAAAACTCAGAGTCACTCTGGACTTGTCGCCATTCAACAAGTTCATAGTGAACTACAAGTTCAGGATGCTCACACTTCAACACATAAGGACCCTACTGCCCAAAAGGGCATACACCATCTCCATAGACTTGTCAGACGCTTATTGGCATGTTCCAATTAATCGTCACCCCTCCTCCTACCTAGGGTTCAAGTTACAAAGAAGACTTTACGCCTTCAGAGCCATACCATTTGGGTTAAACATAGCCCCAAGGATTTTCTTGGAGCTTGCGAACGCAGGCGTCCATCAATTACGCCTAAATGGGATCCAAGTAGTGGCCTACTTGGACGACTGGCTGGTGTGGGCAGCATCCAGGACAGAATGCATGCAATCCTCTAAGATAGTGATCCAGTTCCTGGAACATCTTGGATTCAAGATCAACATAAAAAAAATCTCGACTATCTCCAGCTCAAAAATTTCAGTGGTTGGGAATCCACTGGAATTTGGAGTCACATCGACTTTCCATTCCTAGGAAGAAGAGGAAAGAAATAGCAGGATCTGTCAAGAGACTATTGAAATCCAGACGAATATCAAGACGCGAACAGGAGAGATCTGATGAGACCACTACCGACTCGACTGCGAACGCTTCTCAAGCCGTGGTCCAAAGCCAAGCAAATGAAGATATCGATACCTCTTCAACCTCCTCCCCCGTCAGTTAGTATCCATACAGACGCTTCAAAGGAAGGCTGGGGAGGCCACTCTCACCAGAAGAGAGTCCAGGAAGCTTGGTCCAATCTTTTCAAGTCATTTCACATCAACTTTCCAGAAGCCATGGCAGTACTACTGACACTAAAGTAAGTTTCTCCTCGCCACTCGACCCACATAAGATTGGTTCTAGACAGCGAGGTGATAGTGAGATGCCTGAATCGACAAGGGCCGAGATTGCCTCATATCAACCAAGTGATGTTGGCCATATTCCGTTTGGCGGAAAGAAAGAAATGGCACCTGTCAGCAGTTCACATTCAAGCGGTCCGCAACTTGACAGCGGACGCTCTATCCAGGTTCACACCGATAGAGTCAGAATGGTCCATAGACGCAGGATCATTCTCTTTCACCTTGAGTCAAGTCCCAGAACTGCAGATAGACCTCTTTGCGCCGAAAGACAACAAGTACACACATCGTTATGTGTCCCCGTACGAGGATCCGCTCGCAGAAGCAGTGGACGCTATGTCCCTAGACTGGAACAGATGGTCCAGGATTTACCTGTTCCCTCCGCACAACCTCCTTTTGAAAGTCATCAACATGAGATCCTTCAAAGGGAAAGCGGCAATAGTAGCCCACAAGTGGCCAAACAGCGTTTGGTTCCCTCTGGCATTTGAACTATGACTGAAGTTTGTACCGCTACCGGATCCAGCCCTGACTCAGCGAGTACAGAAGTTGACTGTCTTCGCTTCATCACAGAAAACCCGGAACCTGCATCTCATGATTTTCTCTCCCTAACGATGAGAAAAAGCTGCGGGATATAAAGAGACAGTATAGATTTTTTTGAGAAATTTAAGTCCAAATCTACTAGAAGACAATATGAGTCCTCATGGAAGAAGTGGGTGTCTTTTGTCAAGGTAAAGAAACCAAAAGAATTCTTGATTGACTTCTGTTTATTTTCTTCATTCACCTTCATGAGTAAGGTTTAGCAGCCAACACAATATCAACGTGCAAGTCTGCCTTGACAAGACCGATACTATATACCTTTCAGGTCGACCTTTCTAACGACATTTTTGATAAAATTCCGAAGGTCGGTGCTAAGCTTAGACCTTCAGCGCCTCCAATACCCATTTCATGGCCATTAGATAAGGTTCCTCATTTACATCAATAATGAATAATGAGGAGTTTGCTTTGAAGGATTTAACTCAAAAGTTATGTTTCTGTTTGCACTCGCTTCGGGGGCTAGAGTTAATGAAATAGTGGCTCTCTTGAGAGAGGAAGGCCACATTCAGTTCTTGAAAGGGGGAGAACTGAATCTGTTTCCAGACCCAACGTTTCTTGCCAAGGTTCCTCATTTGCATCAATAATGAATAATGAGGAGTGCGCTTTGAAGGATTTAACTCAAAAGTTATGTTTCTGTTTGCACTCGCTTCGGGGGCTAAAGTTAATGAAATATTGGCTCTCCTGAGAGAGAAAGGCCACATTCAGTTCTTGAAAGGGGGAGAACTGAATCTGTTTCCAGACCCAACGTTTCTTATCAAGAACAAGCTACCCACCAACAGCTGGGGTCCCTAGAGAATCTGCCCTTTGAAGGAAGATGCATCTCTATGTCCAGTGGAGTGCCTAAAGGTCTATATTCATAGAAATTCAGACTTTAACCCTGGATAGGTACGGTGGGTCGTTTGCGACCCCGAGCGTCAAAAAAAAACAGGTTTTTCTCACGTGACTCACCCCTGTGACTGAATTTGTGGGTGATCGACCTGCAGGAGGTGTCTCCCCTACACGCTCTAGTAGTGTCCAGATGTAGCAATTGCTGTAGCTGTACTCCTTCCCCGATTTCTGAGACGCGTCGGGGTCGTTCGCGTCCGAGTTTACCCTTCTGAGGTAGTTTGCATAATTATCAAAGTTATTACGTATTATGAAATTGTCGTAGAATGGTGCAACTTGTATAGGTTATCAGTTGTGGAAAGTCTTGGTGGATTGTTTGGCTACCATGTGCATGTTTTTTTTTTTAGTTAAAATGTCGTTCATCACCACGAGGACCATTTTACCGGCGAGTGTCCCTTTTTCATTTTTTTTCATTTTTTTGCCAAGTCATTTTTCCGTAAGATATTGCCAAATAGTGTCGTAAAACTTTTGCTTGTTTAGTGTTGGAAAGTGTGTCTAGATGATCTGGCTACCCATGCATGACTTTGTTTTTGTCAGATACGACGTAGTTATTGGTATATTGGGGTATTTAACTGCGGTTACCAATTTCTGTTTTTTTTTTCAATATTTGTAAAAATTACTACGTAGTAAGGAATTGCCGTATATTATTCTTTTTTTTTTCATGTTTATGTGTTAGAAAGTGTGCCTTGATGGTTGGGCTAACACGTGCATGTCTTTTTTTTTATCTGAGATGTCGTATATTAGAATGTCGGGCATTTTACCGCGAGTGTCCCTTTTTAATTTTTTTTAATTTTTTTGCCAAGTCATTTTTCCGTAAGATATTGCGAAATAGTGTCGTAAAACTTTTGCTTTTTTAATGTTGGAAAGTGTGTCTAGATGATCTGGCTACCCATGCGTGATTTTGTTTTTGTCAGATACGACGTAGTTATTGGTATATTGGGTATTTAACTGCGGTTGCCAATTTCTGTTTTTTTTTCAATATTTGTAAAAATTTACTACGTAGTAAGGAATTGCCGTATATTATTGATTTTTTTTTCATGTTTATGTGTTAGAAAGTGTGCCTTGATGGTTGGGCTAACACGTGCATGTCTTTTTTTTTTTATCTGAGATGCCGTATATTAGAATGTTGGGCATTTTTTCCGCGAGTGCCCCCTTTTTACTTGTTTTGCATTTTTTTGCTTAGTCATGTTACCGTAAGGAATTGGCAAGTAGTGTCGCAAAACTTATATTTTTATAGTGTTGGAAAGTGTTTCTAGATGATCTGGCTACCCATGCCTATTTTTTTTTTTAGCCAGATATGGCGTATATATATGTATGTGTTCGATTTTCCTGTGATTGCCATTTTTTCGTTTTTTTCCCATTTCTTTCAAAATTACTACGTACTAAGGAACTATCACAGAGTAATATTTCATTTATATGTTTATTTGTCGGAAATATATGCCTTGATGGTTTGCCTAGCACGTGGCCTGAAATTTTTTTTTTCTGAAATGCCGTATATTAGAATGGCCATTTTTCCACGAGTGCCTCTTTTTATTTATTTTGCATTTTTTTGCTTAGTCATGTTACTGTAAGGAATTGGCAAGTAGTGTCGCAAAACTTATATTTTTATAGTGTTGGAAAGTGTTTCTAGATGATCTGGCTACCCATGCCTATCTTTTTTTTTAGCCAGATATGGCGTATATATAGGTATGTGTTCGATTTTCCGGTGATTGCCATTTTTTCGTTTTTTCCCAATTCTTTCAAAATTACTACGTACTAAGGAACTATCACAGAGTAATGATTCCTCTAGATGTTTATTTGTCGGAAAATTTTGTTTACTTTTTTTTTTGATTGAATATCATCAAATTTTTTTAGCTAAAATATTGTTTTACATTTTTTTTTTCGATTTTATTTCCCTTCAAAAAAAATTTTTTGGGCCAGAATTTTAATTTTATAGTCGTAAAATAATCGACAATTATCCAGCAACCCACCATACAATTTTTATGCATATCCAATAATAATTAGATTAGTAAATAACACCTTGAAATTGACATACCCTTCCTACATTTCAAGTGGCAGATTAGGGAGTCTGAGTCAGTGTGGTTGGCGGCCATTTTGTGGACATATCCGAAGCGTAAGCTGCCCTATCTATATATATTCTTGTTCCCTATAGAATTTGTGATATTTTGGTATATTTTTACCTGCATAAATATCATATTATATATTAAATATATGTATTTTTTCACGAAATTTCCAAGTACTCAAAAAATTACCTTTAGATATGGCCCCTGATATAAATGTAATTTACAAAATAATGAAGATTTTTTTACATATTTCTATTTTAGGATAACATATGTTTATTCCCTAAAAAAATTAGCCACTTCCTATTTCATTTGGGTACCCAAAAAAATTCATGAAATTTGGACAATTTTTTTTGGCCAAAAAAAGTTACCCTTTTTTTCTCATTTCAGATCTTCACCTCCATGGGTCTGACTTCATCCAAAATACATCAAGATGTGTCCTAAACATTCAAGAATCAATTCCTAAAAGGATTTGTGTATATATGTATAAACTTTTTTTTTATGAATTTTTATGTCAGGTCTTTTTTTTTTTTTACTTAATTTTTTAAAATATTTATAATAAATAGTTTTTCTGCAGATGAGTAGTATTTATCTTTACAGTTGTTTTAAGCATTCATTGACGTTTTTTTTGGCAAAAGAAAAAAGGAGGTTACTGCAAAAACTGATTTTTCAAGAATTTTTTTTGGCGTCGGGGTCGTTCGCGTCCGAGTATACCCTTAAAGGGGTGTCCGAGGACCGTACCTATCCAGGGTTAAGGGAGGACAGCTGTTCAGAGGAGAAACCTCGGGTTCCAATTTATCTCTGAAACAACTAAGGGTGAGACTCACATATGTTATTCGCAGAGCGGATCCAGACAGTACACCCGCAAGTCATGATCCGAGGAAAGTTGCCTCTTCCATAAAATTTCTTTAATTATATGGACTTTGAACATCTTCGTTCGTACACCGGCTGGTAGTCATCCAAGGTGTTCTTTATGCACTATGTGAAGCAATTGGAGCAACTCAAGAGGTCTGTGGTAGCAGCAGGTAGAATTCTTAAACCTGCTGTTTAAATCTGCGAGGAACAGTGAAATTAATTTGGGACGATTAATTAAGTGGGTGGGTGTGTAGTCACAGACTGTTACTACACACTGAGTGAGAGGCCACTAACGTGTCCTTACGAACTGTTCCATTGACTTTGGTGAACTAAAGCATAATTTTGACCTATTGCCTTAGCGTTTCTTACACTAGTGTAAATAAACAGTAATACAGATTGTATCAATATTATTAATAATTCGATTAAAGTGGCAAATCTGTTTCCTTTTAGACGAAACAATATTTTCTATTTACTGTTTTCTTTATGCTTTAATGGATATCGTCCACATTTTATAAATTTTATAAATGTTGACTGATATATATGTTAATTGAATTTTTAATCAACTAGTTCATAGTGAACCCTGCATCTTATTCGCCCACACTCATTTTATTAGAAAAGTACTGAGCATTAAATTTGAAATATGGATAATTTTAACATGGAATGTCTTTTAACCCTGGATAGGTATGCTCCTCGGACACCCCTTTAAGGGTATACTCGGTCGCGCGCGACCCCGACGCAAAAAAAAATTCTTGAAAAATCTGTTTTTGCAGTAACCTCCTTTTTTTTTTTGCCAAAAAAAAGTTCAATGAATGCTTACAACTACTGTAAAGATAAATACTACTCATCTGCTGAAAAACTATTTATTATAAATATTTTAAAAAATTAAGTAGAAAAATAAAAAGACCTTACATAAAAATTCATAAAAAAAATTATACATATATACACAAATCCTTTTAGGAATTGATTCTTGAATGTTTAGGACACATCTTGATGTATTTTGGATGAAGTCAGACCCATGGAGGTGAAGATCTGAAATGAGAAAAAAAGGGTAACTTTTTTTGGCCAAAAAAATTTGTCCAAATTTCATGAATTTTTTGGGGTACCCAAATGAAATAGGAAGTGGCTAATTTTTTTAGGTAATAAACATATGTTATCCTAAAACAGAAATATGTAAAAAAATCTTCATTATTTTGTAAAATACATTTATATCAGGGGCCATATCTAAAGGTCATTTTTTGAGTACTTAGAAATTTCGTAAAAAAATACATATATTTAATATATAATATGATATTTATGCAGGTAAAAATATACCAAAATATCACAAATTCTATAGGGAACAAGAATATATATAGATAGGGCAACTTACGCTTCGGATATGTCCACAAAATGGCTGCCAACCACACTGACTCAGACTCCCTAATCTGTCACCTGAAATGCAGGAAGGGTATGTCAATTTCAAGGTGTTATTTACTAATCTAATTATTCTTGGATATGCATAAAAATTGTATGGTGGATTGCTGGATGATTGTCAATTATTTTACGACTATAAAATTAGAATTCTGACCTAAAAAAAATTTTTTGAATGGAAATAAAATCGAAAAAAAAAAATGTAAAACAACATAATATTTTAGCTAAAAAAATTTGATGATATTCAATCAAAAAAGAAGTAAACAAAATTTTCCGACAAATAAACATCTAAATGAATCATTACTCTGTGATAGTTCCTTAGTACGTAGTGATTTTGAAAGAAATGAGAAAAAACGAAAAAGTGGCAATTGCAGGAAAATCGAACACATACCTATATATACGCCATATCTGGCTAAAAATAAAGATAGGCATGGGTAACCAGATCATCTAGAAACACTTTACAACACTAATAAAATATAAGTTTTGCGACACTACTTGCCAATTCCTTACGGTAACATGACTAAGCAAAAAAATGCAAATCAAATAAAAAGGGGCACTCGCGGAAAATGGCCAACATTCTAATACACGGAATTTCAGAAAAAAAAAATTCAGCCACGTGCTAGGCAAACCATCAAGGCACATTTTCCGACAAATAAACATCTAAATGAACCATTACTCTGTGATAGTTCCTTAGTACGTAGTAATTTTGAAAGAAATGGGAAAAAACGAAAAAATGGCAATCACAGGAAAATCGAACAAATACCTATATATGCGCCATATCTGGCTAAAAAAAAAGATAGGCATGGGTAGCCAGATCATCTAGAAACACTTTCCAACACTATAAAATTATAAGTTTTGCGACACTACTTGCCAATTCCTTACGGTAACATGACTAAGCAAAAAAATGCAAAACAAATAAAAAGGGCACTCGCGGAAAAATGGCCAACATTCTAATATACGGCATTTCAGAAAAAAAAAATTTCAGCCACGTGCTTGGCAAACCATCAAGGAACATTTTCCGACAAATAAACATGTAAATGAATCATTACTCTGTGATAGTTCCTTAGTACGTAGTAATTTTGAAAGAAATGGGAAAAAAACGAAAAAATGGCAATCACAGGAAAATCGAACACATACCTATATATACGCCATATCTGGCTAAAAAATAAAGATAGGCATGGGTAGCCAGATCATCTAAAAACACTTTCCAACACTATAAGAATATAAGTTTTGCGACACTACTTGCCAATTCCTTACGGTAACATGACTAAGCAAAAAAAAGCAAAACCAATAAAAAGGGGCACTCGCGGAAAAATGGCCAACATTCTAATATACGGCATCTCAGATAAAAAAAAGACATGCACGTGTTAGCCCAACCATCAAGGCACACTTTTTAACAAATAAACATGAAAAAAAAAACAATAATGTACGGCAATTCCTTACTACGTAGTAAATTTTTACAAATATTGAACAAAAAAACAGAAATTGGCAACCGCAGTTAAATACCCCATATACCAATAACTACGTCGTATCTGACAAAAACAAAGTCACGCATGGATAGCCAGATCATCTAGACACACTTTTCAACACTAAAAAAGCAAAAGTTTTACGACACTATTTGGCAATATCTTACGGAAAAATGACTTGGCAAAAAAATGTAAAAAAATGAAAAAGGGCACTCGCGGTAAATTGGTCCTCTTGGTGATGAACGACATTTTAACTAAAAAAAATATCATGCACATGGTAGCCAAACAATCCACCAAGACTTTCCACAACTGATAACCTATAAAAGTTGCACCATTCTACGACAATTTCATAATACGTAATAACTTTGATAATTATGCAAATTACCTTAGAAGGGTAAACTCGGTCGCGCTCGACCCCGACGCGTCTCAGAAATCGGGGAAGGAGTACAGCTACAGCAATGCACATCTGGACACTACTAGAGCGTGTAGGCGAGACACCTACTGCAGGTCGATCACCCACAAATTCAGTCACGGGGGTGAGTCACGTGAGAAAAACCTCTTTTTTTTTGACGCTCGGGGTCGCGGACGACCCACCGTACCGTTCCAGGGTTAAGATTGTTCCTTTCTTCAAGCAAAAATCCACTCGCTTTAACCCTTCCTTAGGAAGGATTAACGTTTTACCCTAAGGGGATGGTGGTAGAGATGCAAAATTTGTTCCTATTCGGATACAACTGTTATCCGATAGTTAATTAAGAGTAGACACACTGGGAGAGATGTCAGGAATTCATACTGACATTGGTGACTCTTATACAAACTTTGCTTTATAATGTATAGGGCGAGACCACTATACAAGCTTGTCATTTTGTCATCCATAGTTAATATGTACTCCTCGAGACTTTTTCCAGAGTCTAGTAAAACTCTTCCCTGTAGGGAGCAGGAAGCAATAACATGGTTCATGCTTAGATGAAATGATGGATGACGGTAACATCATAGGTCTCTAGGTCTAGACGGACCAGGAAAATACTTTTTAAGGGCATGGCACCGGTTGAGAATCCACAGATACAGTAATGGTCTGGTAAACTTCCATCAGGATGACATGGCCCGAGTTCAAAAAACGGATTTTGAGCTAAGCGAAAATTCTATTTTTGGGCGAGGTACCAATATCTTCCTGATGGACCCGCCCTTCCTTTTATTGTAAAAAGGGCTTATTGACCTCTCCCTATAATACAGTATCTGTAGCACCTCGTTTATCGCTACAAGGGATAAAGATGGCGCCGCCTTCTTCGTCAGATACACACTGGAAATGGAATAGGAGACATACCTAATGACTGGCTCTCTTTGCATTCTCGTTTTTAGATTCTTGTCACTGTAACCCCTCGAAGCGTTAATACTGTTCGGGGGTGAAGATAGCTATGTGGCGTGTCAAGAATACGTCCTCTGATATTATGCGATATCCCTGTTAGATTTATTTAGGGATATTCGCTCCAGGAGTTAGAATTCTGGATACCTTAAGGTAAAATTCTCTGGGAATATCACTGTAGTTAAATATACCCTAGGAAGCTACCCTTTAGGAACTTCCATCAGGACGACATGGCTACCTCACCCAAAAATAGATTTTTCGCTTCGCTCAAAATCCGTTTAATAATGGGGATTGCCTAGTTAGGATTTCCAAGAAAAGTCCTTTGACATGTATTTTGAAATGATTAAGCATACTTTTTCCATCTCTCTCAGCATTTGTCTACCAATTTATATCTCTCTCTCTCTCTCTCTCTCTCTCTCTCTCTCTCTCTCTCTCTCTCTCTCTCTCTCTCTCTCTCTCTCTCTCTCTCTCTCTCGTACAAAACTATATTTATTAGTGAATAGGCTTATTTATTAATAAACCAAACTATATATAACCTTTGTTAAGAGAGAGAGAGAGAGAGAGAGAGAGAGAGAGAGAGAGAGAGAGAGAGAGAGAGAGAGAGAGAGAGAGAGAGAGAGAGAGAGAGAGAGAGAAAAAAAAATAATTATTCCCCTGTTCTTTTGAGAAAGGTTACCGTTTTTATTCGTTCCTACTCTACATTCATATCTTTAAGATCTCATGGCTTGGAAAGATATGTTAAAGCAGACAGCAAAAATGGTTTTTAGATCTGGAATGGATAGTCATAAATAAAGAAGGTCTTCTTTTATACTTATGAAATAAGAGGACAATGTAGATGCAAATTAACATTCAATATTATAATGCACACCCGTATCCCTTACATTCTTCACAGTGCTCACGGTTTTGCAGACTAATAGAATACGATGCATGCTGAGTCCTCGCAGAGGTAAAAATGCTTGTTAGAGACAGTGCATTAGCAATTAAATCTTTAATTCAGCAGACACAGTAAGTGCATCAACACAAAAACAAAAAGAACAATAAAAAAAGAAATAAGTATTTAGTCAATACCCGCCATAGATATTGAATTTACAGTATGTTTTATGTTTGTAATAATTACATATCTTATGATTGTACTTTGCTTGAATAAATCCGTGCAATTCATAAAAATAGAACTAAAAGATAAATGACAAAACTCCATTTACATAACACAATATACCCCTAGTCTGAGAAACTTGGCTGTTGCAATAAAATCCCATGGCAAACGTGAAATATTATTTCCCAAGTAGATTTAGGTTTATTTAACTTGTAAGTCATAATGGCAATGGATGGAAACCTACTGCTGATCTAAAACTATTTCCCGTGAGGTGCAATATAACCTCCTTAATGTAGATTGGGATATTGTGATGATAGCTAGTGTTACACCGAATAATCAAAGTATAATTACTCTACTCCCTAAAATTATTGTCATTACTATTTTAACTGTTGCTAACATAAATGTCTACAGCATATACTCTATTGCATATTATAAGAATTTATGAAAATCCATCCATCTTTCCTTGCTTGCGACGTGTAAAAAGGTCAACTACAACAACATATGCAGCCGTTTCTGGTTCATTGCAAGACAAACCTTCTGTCATGTCGTTATTCATGTACAAGGTTTAGGTATTTTTCATCTCGATGATGGCTAACTGTGGATTGGTCACGGACCATTATATAGTTCTTACATTAATAAGATAGCCCTCAGAAGCGCTTGAGTAACTAGTTAATTATAATACTTTCGTTTCGCGAAAATTATTATAGTAAGATATAATGCTTACTCGTATTGTTTATTTTATGTGATATTAAACACACTTAAAACATAACCCACGGTATAACATTACCATCTCGCATGCATAACTCACTTTTACACTGCTAGACTAAAATATCCTTATAATGTATCCTGAGATTTTTCAACAAAAAATTGGAATTTTAAATATTTTTTTTTCTTTTCCGTGTCTGTGTAATGAAATATCATTAATACTGTACAATATTTAATCTCCACTTAATCTCTATATATGTTTTTCTAACCAATTTTTTTCTCACCTTTCTCCATCTGCTATAATTATTCGCAGCTATATACTGTATATATATATATATATATATATATATATATATATATATATATATATATATATATATATATATATATATATATATATATATATATATATATTTATATATATATATATATATATATATATATATATATATATATATATATATATACATATATATATATATATATATATATATATATATATATATATATATATATATATATATATATATATATGTATATATATATATATATATATATATATATATATATATATATATATATATATATATTTATATATATATATATATATATATATATATATATATATGTATATATATATATATATATATATATATATATTTATATATATATATATATATATATATATATAAATATATATATATATATATATATATATATATATATATATATATATATATATATACATTTATATATATATATTTACTTATATACATATATATATATATATATATATATATATATATATATATATATTTATACATATATATATATATATATATATATATATATATATATATATATATATATATATATATATATATACATATTCTGTAAATATATATATATATATATATATATATATATATATATATATATACATATATATATATATACATATTATGTAAATATATATATATATATATATATATATATATATATATATATATATATATATATATATATATATATATATATATATATATATATATATATATATATATATATACATACATATACATATATGTGAGTATGTACGTATTTCTGTAAGTGTTTTAGTGAAGAATACCTTTTAAAACGGAAACATGAGGAAGGAGACCGCTTACAGTCAGCTCTATGCTTATTCCCGGGGCACATTGCGGTAATGAACATACTGTATATGACAAATAAAAATCAAAGCAAATTATGTCGGAGCCTCTTATTTCATTTCTCTTCCCTCGTAATTACGAGAGGTTATTGTGTCCTTCGTAGAATAACGGCGTAATATACATTTCCCATGAGAGGTTATTTTTCTCAAAATAAATATCAATATTAATTTAGAAAATTATTATAACCTCGTGATACAATTCTACTCATGCCTAGAGTTTGAAACTTATAACAAGAGAGAGTTGAAATGTTAAATATATAGGTAAGTGGATGATACCAGCAAAGTGACAGAAATAATGACAAACGCAACTTGGCATTCACAGGTTAGTCTAATTTCTTCGGATTTATCAGTCTGGGTCTCCTATGGAATTAGCCTCAAAACATGAGATGATAATTACACGAAACGTGGCTATCGGATCCCAAGAAAGAATCTTATAACTATTTAGATTGCTTTGCCAAAGTTTCAATAAATCTATCTAGCTAATTGAAATACACATGGAAATATTTCATTGAAAAAGGCTTCTGCGTCAGCTACACACATAACATGATGACTCATAGCGATGCTCCGAATATGTTCCTTTTCAGGGAAAGGTGACGGTGTATGATTAATATCATTACTATTACTTGCTAGGCTACAACGCCAGTTGGAAAAGCAGGATGCTATAAGCCCATGGGCTCCAACGGAGAAAATAGATTAGTGAGGAAAGGAAACAAGGAAAAATAGATTTCTTAAGAAGAGCAACAACTTTAAAATAAATATTTTCTATTTAAACTATAAAAAACTAACCAAACAAGAGGAAGAGAAACAAGACAGAACAGCATGATGAGGCGTTCGTGGCCATAGGTGGATATCCTCCCTTGAGAAACATTTTGGAAAGTGTTTTCCAAGATGGAATTACATAAGCTAAGACCGTCGGTCGCTCGGTTTCCGCACTGTGGCGTCACTGGTGTGCTTCGAGTAGGCAGTGCACTGAACTGTTATGTTTTGACAGCAATTTGTTGCAATGCTGGTGTTCACAATTTCCATACACGGGAATATTTCTCTCTCTCTCTCTCTCTCTCTCTCTCTCTCTCTCTCTCTCTCTCTCTCTCTCTCTCTCTCTCTCTCTCTTAAACAGATATATCAATATATCTAAGACCTTTCCATACAAATAACGAAAGTAACGAGGGTGAATGAATATGAAAAAAAATAAATCCCGACTTTTATTGATTTAGTTCAATGTTCTCTTATTTACAAAGTATCGTTGAAGATTTTTTTTCTTTTTCTTTTTACACCTTTTTTTGAGAAATTCTGACTTATTTTCAGCATTTAATATCTTCACCCTAAGATGTATTCTGCACCTAATAAAAAACTTCATTACTTCCTCTGGATCATCAATGTTTAATTCCCCGAAAATATAAACTAATTCCTTAATCCCATCACCACCTGGTTTCAACTGTTCCTCATGAAAAGATTTAAAGAGTTTTTTCATTTCTTGAAATTATTGAAAAATTCAGGACTGGACCTAAAACACATTTTCCTCCTCACTTTGGAGATCCAGTCGTTGTTTAGGCCTTCATTATCTGGGAATCCTAAGGAAGGATATTTATGAGCTATATAACCCCCCAGATAATTCAAGGTTTCCATTTCAATACCACTTTCAGACTCTACTCCAAGATTTACAAAATCATCTTCTCCCAGCTTATTAAGTAGACCCACCTGAGGAAGTCTCATCAAGAGATGAGCAGAGATACATAATTCATAGTACTCTAAGTCAACATGACTGGAGTCACATTCTTCCGGGGTTTTGCAAACCCAAGACTTACATAACACTATTATTGCTCATACATGGAATGTTATCATCATTGGAAGTGACATTTTGACCGTGATTGCTTAGAATGTTGTTCTCACCTACCAAGAAATTCCCCAGCCTATACTTGAACTCCACTCGGGATGGGTGATCATGACAATGCTATACTTGTCGAATATAAGAAAAGAAATGTTCAACACTGTCTTGGCACAATCGCCTGTTCATCACTTATTCAATATCAAATTTATCATGCAACATATTGTACAATCCTTTGACTGACTTTGATGATATAATAATGCCTTTCTTAAAAGGATACATTCGACCTCAAACCCGTAATTCCTGAGCAAATATTATCATTTTGTCAAGAATGTCAATTCGATGTTTCTCGCCCAAAAACACATTTCTGCTAGCTTTTACAGGGTAGTATCTCATACAAGAATTCATTATATTAAACCACTGATCAATCAACCTCCCTACAATGCATACTTTTGAGTAAACCTTTACTGTGACAAAAATCTATTGCATTCGCCACAGATGAAGAAAGTAGCTGTACAGCCAGTTTTACATTCTGTCTTTTATAACCTTTGACAGTTAAGTGAGTCATATTTATCTTATGAGCTAACTTTAAATCACGAGTAGACAGATAAAATTTCTAAAATTGGATTTGATTTAATCATTTTACCTAAAATCAGAAAACCAATGTCAATTAGATTATTTCTTATCAATTTCATCAAATGAGGTGGGTCTGCAAAAACAAACATAGTTCTAGATAAATCAGCAGGATTAACAAAACAGTTTTGATCAGCAGATATCAGAAGCACTTTAAGCAGACCTTGATTGGTACTTCCCATTTCTGATGTAATGCTTACAATAGGGAAACCTGCCTTCTTAAACTGATTAATCAAGGCAAACAAGATATCTTTTGTCATGGGTGGAAGAAATTCATAATAAACTGGTTGCTTCCATTTACCTAAGAGACCACGTATTATAACCACTTGTACTTTTTTATGAGGTTCATATATCCCTCCATTAGATCCATCGAAGGGCCATCTTTCCTCTACCTTCATTTCATCGAAACATAGAACAGAATTTTTTTTAGTTTTGTACATAGTTTTAACTTTAGCAACCATTGACTCAATTAGAGGTAAAGCATACCAAGTTCACAAATTAACAAACTTGACCATCGATTCAGTGTTGTAATGCCAGGGAATGGTAATTTACAAGAAATTCTGAAATATCGATAAGTTTTAATAGCTCCTAAAGATAAAGCCAAATAAATATCTGAATTAGACCATTACCGTATTGTTTTCCCTGAAAAAAAAAACAAAAATTAAAATAGTTCTTTAGAAAAGAGAGGTTTCAGCGACATTTTTACTCGCTGAAGTTTTGTATTTGCAACTGATAAATCCCTGATAAGCTCTTTATTCTTAGCCTTCTAGTGTGCATTTTTCTGCTTCAGACTATCGATTTCACGTTTCAAACTTTCAATAATTGTTACTGCTTTATTTCTTACTTTCAGATCCTTTGCCTCATCTTCGTCCCTTCTAGCATCACAATTAAGTAAAGCTTAAGTGGCAGTTCTTTTCCTCTCACGTCCCTCTGCTTTCTCACTTCTGTTGTATAAAAGTAGATTATTGATATATATATATATATATATATATATATATATATATATATATATATATATATATATATATATATATATATATATATATTCGACAGGAATATGTACGGCGACTTATCATATACTTAATATCTTTCTTGATGGGTCAGTTGGTAGAGACCTCGCAGGCATGGATTCCGACTGAATAGAGAGAGAGAGAGAGAGAGAGAGAGAGAGAGAGAGAGAGAGAGAGAGAGAGAGAGAGAGAGTGTTTGGGCTTATTGATAGATAACAAAAGCTGTTGGATAATTTGGCTAATGAAAGCCACTTAATTCTCCATACACTACGTGACTAATCAACAGGTCTATAGTTGTATTACCAGATTTAACGCTCTGACCCTAGAATATCCCTTGGTGGGATTTTTAGGAAATAAAAGAAATAGGCCTAGTTATTATCTGCGCCGGAAGACTACTCATAAATAGGTCACTACACTTGGGCCTAAAATTCTGTTGGATTATTTGGCTAATAAAAGCCACTTAGTTCTCAATACACTACGTGACTAATCAATAGTTCCATGCTTTTATTACCAGAATCAACACTCTGACCCCACGATAGCCCTTAGTTTTTTTTTTTTTTTTTTTTTTTTTTTTTTTTTTTTTTTTTTTTTTAAGAAATAAAAGAAAAAGGCCTAATTACTATCTGCACAGGGAGACTACTCAGAAATGGGTCACTACACATGGCCGTAAAAAGCTGTTGGATGATTTGGCTAATGAAGGCCCCTTAATCCTCCATATACTACGTGCTAATCAATAGATTTATATTTTCATTACACGATTCAACGCTCCGATCACATGATATGCCTGTTTTTTTTTTCAGATAAAGGAAATGGGCCTAATTGTTGTCTGAACAGGAAGACTACTCAGAAATATGTCACTACTTATAGGCTTCATAATCTGTTCGATCAACTTTACATTCATAAAAAGAAATTATGAAAAAAATGGATATCCTAAGTCAGATAATTTCTTCATATATTGCATACGATATGCCTATTCTGATTTTGTACACCATTTCAAGTATTTAGTCCAGGCTACCTATCAACGGAAGTTATGTCACTAAAAACTGCACTAAGGAGATTGTAAACAAATTGTTAAATTTGTTATCCTAAGTTGTAAACAATGAGGTCTGCTTACCTATTTGCGGCAAACATTTTTTCAGTTACTAATAAACCATACCTGACTTTACTTTCTTAACAGGTAAATTTAAAGAGGGAACTGCGGTTTTCTTTAATCTGTGATAACTTCTCTGGTAAAGTTGTAGTAGCACCAGTTCATGTTGAAGATTTCTTTCGTAATCTTCTGTCCGGAAATGGAGAAAACAAATCCTGGTATCATTAACATTAATGATATCTTTTCTTTTACATGGGGTCTTGAGGGAACCTGTGAAAACAAATCCCTTTCTGTCTGGAACTAGTAGTACACCCAAATATGGAACACACACCCATAATCGTGGGGTACACCAATGCAACTGAGAGAATGACACTGTAAAAAGTGCATTGCTCAGTCGATGAGCTTCAGTGACGTTACTGGAGAGGGTGTCTTGGTGTTTTCCTTCAATATACACATTGTTTCGATGAACCCAGCAGATGGTGGTCAATTGATGTGTAATTGGTCCCGGTGGCGATGATAAGGTTCTAGCCGTCATCGGTGCCATTACGAGGAGGATCGTCACTTTTGCGGATGGCATTGTACTAAAGAAGCCCGGGGACGTAAACAGAAGCTAGTAATAGTCTTGGAAATATAAGTATGAACATCCACAATAGGGGTATTTAAGTAAATTGTTCACTTATGCCATCAGCCACCTGTTGAGATACTACCACTAGAGAGTTATGGGGTCCATTAACTGACCAGACAGTGGATCCTTCTTTCTGGTTACGGTTCAGTTTGCCTTTGCCTACACATATCAAATAGTCTGGCTTATTATTTACAGATTATTTTTTGTCCGCATACACCTGACAACACTGAGATTATGAAACGACACTTCTTCGCCCAAGAGATTAATTACTGCCCTATAATTGTTCAGTGGCCAATTTTCTCTTGGTGAGGGTAGAATGGACTTTTTAGCTGTGGTAAGCAGCTCTTCTAGGAGGACACTCCAAAATGAAACCATTTTTTTCTAGTATTGGATAGTGCCATAGCCTCTGTACCATGGTCTTCCACTGTCTTCGGTTAGAGTTCTCTTGCTTGAGGGTACACTTGGGCACACTATTCTATCTAATTAATGTTACTGTTCTGAAGATATTTTATTTTTCCTTGTTTCCTTTCCTCACTGGGCTATTTTCAGTGTTGAAGCCCTTGGGCTTACAGCAACATGCTTTTCCAACTAGGGTTGTAGCTTAGCAAGTAATAATAGTAATCATAATAAAAGTAATGAAGGCTGATTTTCGAACTCATACATAGGATGACTTTTAACGTCTTTTTAAATGTCTCTAATACCCTTTCCAGAAGTCTTTTGTTTTATATCTATATATTTACGTTTTCAATAGTAATAATTATGTGCCATTAAAGTAGATGTGCTCGTTCTTAAACCGAAACGACCTTCACCCGCCTAGCTTTTATTGTCTCCAGAATTCCTGAGTACAGTTTTTCATTAAATGGCTCCTTTTGCACCAGACAATTACCAATATTGCTAAGATCATTGACACGGTAGTACATCGTTATCGGCTACATTTCCTCGAATCCTTATACGCATTGCAGTAGTGTACTTCCATAAATATTTCACAAATATCATCCTCCTAACGACCAAGGAAAGTACTTAAGGAAAGGTAGGGCTAGAGTACTCTATGTAGGGCTACCCAGTACGTAATTAATCACCTGCCACCCATGGTGTAGGGAGACATGAAATACACTAGTAAATTTCCTCAGGATGTGTGATATTTTTTTTCTCTTTCCTAAGAACAGACGTAATCAGGAACGTTGGATTGATTCATTATAGAATAAGCACAGCTGGTGTAGCAATTACTTTCAATATAACACGTGTAAATGAAAATATATCTACGGATTATTATTTTTAATTAGTATTACAATTTTTATCACAACGGTAGAAATTAAGAAAATTAATTATTATTATTATTATTATTATTATTATTATTATTATTATTATTATTATTATTATTATTATTTTCATTTTTAATCTCGGTCTACAGAGACCTGTTGTTTTATAGTGTGGGGTTCAAGGTTACATCCAGCTTCTTCAGGAATCCATCAATTTACTCACTATCTTAGCAGAGACAATATCGGCTCCTACCTTATCGAGATTCCTTTTCAATGAATCAGGTATGGCTCCTAATGCTCCAGTTATTATTGGCACCAGTTCTTACATATTCCCTAGCCTTCTCAATTTCCTAGGTCTTGGTACTTGTGTTTTTTTCCCCAC
>NC_090725.1:216621681-216631681 GCF_036898095.1 Palaemon carinicauda | reverse complement strand
GGTTCACCTTTGAAAGAAGGAACAGTCTATGTAGGCACTTGGTGCCCTCCTTTAGTTTGTAGTACAGTATGTATCTACACACTCACCCTGGACTTAATCGTCCCAATTAAGACCACTGTTCCTCGCAGAGTTAAACAGTAGGGTTAACTACACGACCCACTGCTACCACAGATCTCTTAAGTTCCTCTACTTGCTTCGCATAGTGGCGAAAGAACACCCTGGAAGACTTCCAGCCCGTGTATGAACGGAGATGTTCAAAATCCATACAATTAAAGAAATTTAGGGATGAGGCAACTTTCCTCGGATCGTGACCTGCGGGTGTACTGTCAGGATCCGCTCTGCGAACAAAATATGTGATTTTCGCTCTGAGTTGATTCAGAGATAAATTTGAGCCTGATGTTTCTCCCCTGAATAGTTGACCACCCTTGAAGTCTGAAGTTCTACGAAGATAGACCTTTAGGCATTCTACTGGACATAGAGATGCATCTTCTTTCAGAGGGCAGATTCTCCAGGGACCCCACCTGTTGGTGGGTAACTCATTCTTGGCGAGAAACGTAGGATCCGGAAACAGGTTCAGATCCCCCCCATCCAGGAACTGAACACGACCTGCCTCTCTCGAGAGGGCTACGATCTCACTAACCCTGGCCCCGGACGCGAGTGCAAATAGGAAAATAACTTTTTGCGTCAAATCCTTTAACGCACGTTCTTCATTGCTCAACAGGGAGGCGAAATGAAGAACTTTGTCTAAAGACCATGAGATGGGCTTTGGAGGTGCTGAAGGTCTGAGCCTAGCGCAGGCTTTCGGAACTTTATTAAAGATCTCGTTACCTAGGTCGATCTGGAAGGCAAATAAAATGGGTCTCATCACAGCAGATTTACACACTGAAATCGTGTTAGCTGCCAACCCTTGGCCATGGAGGTGGATGAAGAAAGATAAGCAGAAGTCTGTTGAGATCTCCTGCGGATTCTTTGCCTTTACAAAGGCCACCCATTTTCTCCAAGATGACTCATATTGCCTTCTAGTCGATTTGCACTTATATTCTTCTAGGAAGTCTATGCTGGCTTTCGAAATCCCGAAACGCTTTCTCACCGCAGGGGCGAGAAAATCATGAGCTGCAGGGTCCGGGTTTTCTGTAATGAAGCGCAGACAGTCGACTTCTGGACTCGCTGGGTCAGAACTGGATGTGGTAGCGGCACAAACTTCTTCTGTAGTTCCAACGCCAAGGGGAACCACATACTGTTCGGCCACTTGTGGGCCACTATTGCCGCTACCCCCTTGAAGGATCTGTTTGTTGAGGACCCTCAACAGAAGGTTGTGAGGAGGGAACAGATAAATCCTGGACCATCTGTTCCAGTCGAGGGACATCGAGTCCACTGCTTCCGCTAAGGGGTCCTCGTACGGGGACACGTACAGGGGCAACTTCTTGTTGTCTTTCGTCGCAAAGAGGTCTATCTGCAGTTCTGGGACTTGATTCAGAATGAAGGAGAATGATCCTGCGTCTAAGGACCATTCCGACTCTATCGGTGTGAACCTGGATAGAGCGTCCGCTGTCACATTGCGGACTCCTTGAAGGTGAACTGCCGACAGGTACCACTTCTTCTTTTCCGCCAATCGGAAAATGGCTAACATCACTTGGTTGAGAGGTGGTGACCTCGACCCTTGTCGATTCAAGCATCTCACAACCACCTCGCTGTCCATCACCAATCTTATGTGTATCGAGTGACGCGGGGAGACTTTCTTTAAGGTAAGGAGCACTGCCATAGCTTCTAGAAAGTTTATATGAAAGGTCCTGAATAGCTTGGACCAAGTCCCCTGGACTTTTTTCCGATGAGAGTGACCTCCCCATCCCTCCTTTGAGGCGTCTGAGTGAATCGTCATCGACGGGGCAGGTGGCTGAAGAAGAACCGACTTCTTTAGATGTCTGGATTGGGACCAAGGCCTGAGAAGAGTACGTAGCCGAGGCGGCTCTGGTCTTCTCAGATCTCTTCGCGCGTTTGATGCATACCTTCTCCAAACTCCGGTTGCATCCTTTAGCTGTGCTCTTAGCACTGGGTCTGTCACTGAAGCAAACTGGAGAGAGCCTAGTACCCTCTCCTGTTCGCGTCTTGATATCCTTTCGGAATCTAGAAGTCTCTTGACAGAGCCCGCTATCTCCTTCCTTTTCTTCGTCGGGATGGAGAAACTGTGTGACAAAAGGTCCCAGTGGATTCCCAGCCACTGGAACCTTTGGGATGGAGAAAGTCGAGACTTTTTTCTGTTGATCTTGAAGCCTAGGTACTCTAGGAACTGGATCACCTGACTGGAAGCTTGCAAGCATTCTGTCTCGGATGCTGCCCACACCAGCCAGTCGTCCAGGTAGGCTACTACCTGAATTCCCTTTAGGCGTAATTGTTTGAGAGCTGCGCTCGCAAGCTTCGTGAAAATCCTTGGGACTATGTTTAGCCCGAATGGCATGGCTCTGAAGGCGTATAGTCTCCGTTGTAGCCTGAACCCTAGGTAGGGGGAGAGTCGACGGCTGATTGGAATGTGCCAATAGGCGTCTGACAAGTCTATAGAGACTGAGTATTCCCTCTTGGGCAGTAAGGTCCTTATGTGTTGCAGTGTTAGCATCTTGAATTTGCAATTCACTATGAACTTGTTGAGTGGCGACAAGTCCAGAATGACTCTGAGCTTTTCCGAGTCTTTCTTGGGAACACAAAACAGCCTCCCTTGGAATTTGATGGACTTCACCTTTCGGATCACCTTTTTCTCCAACAGTTCTTGAACGTACTCCTCCAGAACGGGGGTGGAGTGTTGGAAAAACCGAAGGCACGGGGCTGGAGTGCTGTACCAGCTCCAGCCCAGTCCATTCTTGAGTAGGCTTTGGGCCCAGGGATCGAAGGTCCAGCGATCCCAAAATTTCATCAGTCTCCCTCCTACCGGTATCGTTTCACTTGGACTGCCGTCCTGAGGTCTTGCCTCCCTGACCACGACCACCTCTGAATCCCCTTCCCCTTGAGGGGCGCCTAGACGAGCCTCTGGCTGCTCCTCTAGGTTTTGCACGAAAGGAAGAAGACTGTCCTTCGAACATTGGGGTGAATGTGGATGACTGACCTGGCACAGCCTGGGGTACCCACTGAGAAGTAGTCGGGGTTTGTGCCACCATCTGGGGCACTGGAGGCAATGGCAATTGCAGTTGCTGTTGCTGTCTAAAAGGCTTGGCTGACCGAGACGGTAGCCTAGTCCTCATATTCTTCCTCTTTGGTTGAGGACCCTCATCCGGGGAAGATTTTCTTTTGATAGCCAGGCCCCACTTCTGGAGAAGGTTTCTATTCTCCACGGCGGCCTTATCAACAACCTCTTTGACCACATTGGTAGGGAAAAGGTCTTTTCCCAAAATGTTGGAGGAGATTAACTTCCTTGGCTCGTGTCTCACCGAGGCCCCGGTGAACACGAACTCCCTGCAAGCTCTCCTTGCCCTGACGAAGCTATAAAGGTCCTTCGTCACTGTGGCTAGGTGAGACTTAGCCACTACCATGAACATTTCATGGACCTTGGGGTCACTTGCCATCGTCTCAAGAGTAGTCTGATGAGACATTGAGGCAGCCAGTCTTTCTTTTGTCTCGAACTCTCTTCGTAAAAGAGAGTCGGACAGCTTGGGGAGGTCCTCGCCGAATTGCCGTCCGGCAATATCAGCCTCCAACTTTCCCACTGAGAATGTCAAATGGACATCCTTCTAGTCTTTGTGGTCCATAGGCAGGGCCAGCGACAAGGGTTTACACTCCTCCAGGGAGGGGCAAGGCTTGCCGGCCTCGACTGCCTTTAGGACAGCCGCAAACCCTTTCTGTAAAAAGGGGAAGGCTCTAGCAGGAGAGGACACAAAAGAAGGGAGTTTCTTGTTCAATGCAGCTACCTTCGAGTTAGAGAAGCCCCTCTCTTTCATCGAGGATGAAAGTAGGGCTTGAGCCTTAGCGTGGTCCATAATTATGACCTCCTTCGGCTCTGTCTCCTTCCTTGAAGCTGGTTCTTTTCTCAGCCGGACATAGCAGTCCGGATATGATGCCTTGCTGGGCCAAAATTCCACCTCCTCTAGTAGAACTGAACCCAGCTTATCCGAGATGACGATCTTTCCAGTCGTCATTGGCATGTGCTCAGCATACCTCCAGGGGTTAGCATCTGAGCATACGGGAAGGTCTTTCACATTGAGCCCTTTCCGGGGTCCACGTGATTCTGCCAGGGACTGCATACGCAGTTCCATAGCAGCCGCCTTCTCCTGATTCTCCTTCTGCATTTGTTGGATCATTCCAACAATCGAAGAGAGGGCCTGTCCCAGTTCTACTGGGAGAACGGCCGATGTTGAGGAGATAGGATCCGGAATCTGAACCGGAATAGCCGACACCTCGTCGACCTCATCCTCTACGACATCCGGGGTTTGAACTTCATCCTGACCTTCTGCCAGGAGGTCTTGTTCCAAACGTTCGTCCAGGTCAGACATCCTGTCATCTAACTGGATGTCTTGCATCGCAACTGCGACTTCCACGTCCACCTGGACTTGATCTTGATGGATCTCCTCTTGAGGCTGGGGAATCACTGCATCAGCTGATGCCTGGGGAAAAAGATACGCCCTCATCTTCTCACTTGGAAGATAAGGGCCAGAGGTGTTCTTCTTGAAGCCCCTTACCCATATATCCCTTGATTCCGCCGTTCTAGGGGAATCAAAAGCCTCAGTAATCAGGTTAGTGCATACAGTACATACCTGAGGGTCCCAATACTGGAGATCATCCTTGGAGACAGCGCATGCTGCATGTCTCCTACAACACTCATGTCCGCAGAGGTTCTTGCTGCGGACATTGCAGAAAACATTTCCGCACTTCGGAGGGTCCTCCTGTAAAGAGAAGAAATTTCCATGAGTATCAAGTGAACTATGTATCACTGGATATGCATAGTATAGCATAACAATTCATAAAGGAAAGACACACACTTGTGTTTCCCTCATAACCCATTGTTGCAGCCTTCCAGATAATAAAATAAAAAATGGTTTATCTCTTCTAGAGTAACCAATGCAAGGTTTCCAGAGGAAACAGGTGGAGCTCACACCTAAGCAATGATTTTAAAATCCTGGATAATAGACAGGGAAGAACTCAGCTTCCTATCTGAGGGCAACAGCAAAGGGGCGTGCAAGAAAACACAATAGTGTTAGAAGACACAGTGCTGTACCAAAACCCTTACTATAGTTTTCCTCTTACTGTATATGCTATACAGAAGAATACTAGTACAGTATAGGGGGATGTGTGCCGGCCTGCCTTTGCCGGCCGGCACACACCACAACTAGCTTTAAAGTATACTACTTAACAGCTATAGGGCGGCAGCACTCTGGTTCAAATGCCTGTGCCGGTCGGCAGCAACTGCCGGCCGGTAACAGCCAGTGTTCGCCGGCAATGGCTGCCGGCCAGCAACTACACAAGGTAGTACCCAGCTGCCGGCCACACTCTTGGTGACCGGCAGACAAGGGCTGACATAAGCCGGCCGGCAAAGGTACAAGACCGATGCCAGCCGGCAGCAAAAGAACCAGAGGACTACACCTGCCCGGCTGCCGGCCTCATAGGCCGGCAGCCGGGACAGGTACAGCACTTAGAAGAAAAATAGAATGGATGCCGGGATAAGAGTGTACACAACCTCCAAGCCCGGCAACCGAAAGAGTGCATAATTTATAAGGAAGGGGAGAAACTAATTCAGGCTTCCTTGACCAATGCCGTCCGGCTCTGCCGGCAGGCATGGATGAGGGACCAAGAGAGGTCCGGGCAGCACTCGAAAACATAAGACCCTTGCCGGCCAGCAGCTCTGCCGGCCGGCAAGGGGCTGAGTCAATTCCACATCCTAACCTATACTAGGTCCAGAAGTAGAACGACGTACAGTACAGTAAGACCCCTGCCGGCCAGCTCTGCCGGCCGGCAAGGGGCTGAGTCAATTCCACATTCTAACCTATACTAGGTCCAGATGTAGAACAACGTACAGTACAGTATGAAGAAAGAGGGGGAAGGGACACGAGGGTCCTGCCAACCTTGCTTTAGTGACAGATCACACGCAGCCAAGAAACTTATCTTAGCCTAAGGGAGATCTAAGGGGAAAGGCCAGCAATACTTGCCAGCTTCCAGAGCACCAAAGCAAGGAAGGCGTTGCTACTCCCAAGGGAAGAACTTATCCTCCCGCGAGAACAACAACAGGACTAGACTGGTAGATCACAAAAGAAGGAATCATATCCACAGAAACCTTCGGTAGTGACCTAAGGGAGCTAAGCTCCCTTTGTATGTGTTAGGTCAGCGAGGGGGACTCAGCCCCAAGCCAGACAACACAGACTCAGACTAAAAACTCTGTTGTTCTGTCCCTCTTGAACCATAACTACAGGAACAGGAAGGTACAGTAACACCCTAGTATAGTTTTATCGAAAATAAATTCGGAAAAAACCACTTAGGGATAAGCCCAAGGCTTAAACAGAGGGAAAGGGATTGCATACCTTCTCCGAAGAAAAGAAAGCAACCGGGGAGAATGATAAAGTATACTAAGGCTCCAAAGCAACTAGCCTAGGCACCAAGAGAATCGATTACCTAATTCACCGAAACTCACTCGTATACTATCTTGGAAATATTCCACACAGTCTAAAATGTATAAAATATAGCCTAAAGCTTCAATAAAATTTTAATTACACTCGGAAAAACCATAATCATGCATGAAGTACTAGGACCAAACGACTAGGCTACATGGCCTAGCGTAGGCCAGAATGGCGAATACTTCGCCAAATAATACTAAGCACGAAAGGAAATCCTATGTAATGCTAAATAGCTAAAATTTATTAAAGCAAAACAACCAGGAATGTCGCTCTGACTAACTAACTTATACCTAGCGAGCGACAGCGTCCAAGACGCCTCTGGTAGGCTACGGCTCTTGTATCAAAGATTAATCCTATTAATCACTCAAAATTTTACCAAGAGCCTACATTTATACATAACAGACACTATACTCAACTTATCAGAGGCCGACGAAGACGAAGAAGCCATGAAAAGTCGAATAAATCCAAGATTTGCGAGAAAAACAGGAAAAAACACCGAGTTGTTAAGCTACGCAAAAAGGAATACAGATGGCGCCAGGATTGGCGCCAGGCACGCATACGAATCGGAGGATAGGGAAGCCTTGGGAGCGGCTCCCCTTTTTCTTTCCCGAATTCGTATCTCGCCAATCACCTCCTACAAGACGAAATCTCTGTCCAGGATGTAGATTGCCATGTGGCGTGTCTAGAATACGTCCTCTGATATGTCGCGATATCCCTTTCACGAGGGATACTCGCTCCAGGAGTTAGAATTCTGGTACCTTAAGGTAAATTCTCTGGGAATATCGCCGTAGTTGTAATATACCCTAGGAAGCTACCCTATAGGAACTTCCATCAGGACGACATGGCTTGAGCCCAAATATATATATATATATATATATATATATATATATATATATATATATATATATATATATATATATATATTTATATTTATATGTATATATATACGTATATATATATGTATGTATATATATATATATATATATATATATATATATATATATATATATATATATATATATATATATATATATGTATGTATATATATATATATATATATATATATATATATATATATATATATATATGTATGTATATATACATGTATACATATATATGTATATATATATATATATATATATATATATATATATATATATGTATGTATATATACATGTATACATATATATGTATATATATATATATATATATATGTATATATATATATATATATATATATATATATATATATATATATACATATATATATATATATATATATATATGTATATATATATATATATATGTATATATATATATATATATATATATATATATATATATATATATATATATATATATATACATATATATATGCATATATGTATGTATATATATATATATATATATATATATATATATATATATATATATATATATATATATATATATATATATATATATATATATATATATATACTGTAGATGTATATTTATGTATATATATATATATATATATATATATATATATATATATATATATATATATGTATATACACATATATATGTATATATAGGTATATATATGTATATATGTGTATATATATATATATATATATATATATACATATACGTATATATGTATATACATATGAATACACACACACACACACACTATATATATATATATATATATATATATATATATATATATATATATATATATATATATATATATATATATATATATATATATAAATATATATATATATTTATATATATATATATATATATATATATATATATATATATATATATATTTATAGCGATATACCTATAATATATATATATATATATATATATATATATATATATATATATATATATATATATATATATATATATATATATATATATATATATATATATATATATATATGAAAGGAACAAAGAAAATGGAGTAGGTTTTGTGATTCGAAAATTAGATTTTGCAAGTAACATAGACTAATTTTTAGTACTAGTGATAAAATTAATAGGAGTGACATTCAAACAGAATAATTATTATAAGATGAAGATTATTGAAACGCATTCGCCAACAACATCCGATACAGAGGAAAAAGTAGAAACTTTTATTGAAGATCTGGAGTTATCTATAAAAATCATAATACTCAATTTACATTAGTTTTGGGTTATTTCAATGCTTAAGTAGTTTAAAAGATGAGAGAAGAATCAACCACAGGTAAATTCAGAGTCGAAACAAGGAATGTCACAAGAGATATACTTTTAGGATTTCCTGTAAGAAACAGTTCGAAAATCATACGCACACTATTTTATAAATGGAGAAACATAAAGTGAAATAGATTTTTACTCTGGGAAAAAATAAATTTACTTAAAGATGCTACAACTGCAGTGTTAAACAAGTTTAAGTTAAGCGATCACAGAATGGAAAGAGGCAAACTTTGTTCAGATCTAAGGAAAGAAAGAGAGAAACATCAATATTAAAAAAAAAAAAATAAGCATTCATATAAGGAGAAAAAAATCTGATGAGTTAAATTGAGAAATACAAAATAGCTATTGCCTGCTACATGATCAAATGAAAGCAAGTAAAGAGGATATAAACAGTTAAATTTTTAAGTATTTAGTGGAATCAGTACAAAAGAAAGGTGGAAAAGTTCCTAAACAAGATCAAGGTAAACTATCAAAAAAGAACAAAAGCCTACTAAAGGAAGGATTGGAAATGGAAAAGAGAGATAACATATAATTAGCAGAGCTACCCAAAACCATCAAAAAAAATATTCAAAACCCAAGATATTCGTAAACACAATCAAACAAATGTTGAGGAAACACTAAAGCAAGGAAGAAGCATCAAATTGATGAGAAGCAGACTAGGGACAGGGTGGCAGCAGCGGTTTTCTTTAAATGGGGAGAAAAGAAATATTCACAAAAGATGGAGTGACAATAATTGCAGAGTATTTCTATACAATGCTCTATAATAGTGATAAAAGAAATAACTTTACCAATAGAAATAATGAAACACATGAGCTGCTACCAAATATAACAGTACTAAATAAAAATAAAAGAAAAAATAAATAAAAAAAAACATTAAAAAGGGGCAAATATCCAAACAATTTATATAATAATAGATGGTGGAGATTTCATAGTAGAACTATGTTGGCAAGAGTGCTCTATACCTGCAGCTTGAAAGAAAAATCTTTATCCTAATGAAAATTCATAAAAGGGAGACACAAAAAACCTGAAAAACTACTCTCGGTAATATATAAAATATTTACGATGATCATATTAAGACAAATAGAAAGACTGCTAGTCTTTAATGAACCAAGAGAACAGGCAGGCTCTAGAAGTGGGTTCAACAACTGACCATCTCCATGTAATTAACCAACAAATGAGAAATT
>NC_090725.1:216599181-216606681 GCF_036898095.1 Palaemon carinicauda | reverse complement strand
ACTCTGAAGAAATGTATAATGTAAAAGATGAGATTCCAGATAGAGATATGACAATTGTAAATGGTGACTTCAATGGTAAGGCTAGAAAGATTAATCAATTTATAGAGAATGTGATGGGGGTTGACAGTCTTGGTAAAGTTGCAAATGAAAATTGAGCATATTTTCTAAGTTTCTATTTTACAAAGAATCTTGTCATTGGTGGTTCTATTTTCCAGGAAAGAACATCCATGAAAATGCATGCACTTCACCCTCGAGTAATGACACAAATCGAATAGATCCCATAGACATCAATAAAGAGATGAGAGGATCCTGTTAGAAGCTATACAGGGAGAGATATATGCAGTGATCACCAACTCCCCATTGCTACACTGAAATCAAAACTCAGAGCTATCAATAGAAATGTAGATAGAATACCCAGGTTTGTTACAGCTAAGCTGCCAGAAGACAAGCACAGAGAAACATTTGCACTTGAATGTAGGAATCTATTTGTAGTCTTGGAGACTTTCATAGACGAAGAACAGAAAATCAATAGAGTATGGCGTGATATTAAGAACATATATTAGTAATTTTTAGTGAAATTTTGGAACATGCAGTCACAAGAAGAAAGCCATGGATATCAAATGGTACGTGTGATACTATAAAAAGGAGCCAGAGACAGAAATATATTGCTGTAAGATTTTGAAGAAGCAATGGAAAATACCAGCTAGAGCATGCTATGCATTCGGATATTAATAATGAGGGCAAAAGAAAAGCCAGGAATGACTGGAGAGAATATTTAGGAAGAAAAGCAGATGAAACTGACAAAGTTATGAATTCAAGGAGTGGCTATGATGTAAGATTCACTCATAAAATTATTAATGAAATCTCTACGCGGTAAAGAAGAAACATATGCCCATCAAAAAGAGAATTGGATCTGTAATAACAACAGCAGAGGAAGAAAGGCAACATTGGATGAAACACTTTAGTGAGGTCACGGATAGGAGATATATAGAGAATAATTTGATTGATATATCTGAACCTGATTAAGACTCTTATGCGCCAAAGAATGAATTCAGTGTGCTAGATGTCGAAGTTATCATTGAAAAACTCAAGAGATGGAAAGCCCCTCTGTACGATTGAATAACTGCTTAGATGATTCTGGCTGAAATTGCAGTGACCCCCATATTGCCTACAGGATTATTTTGTAAAATGTAGCATGAAGTGGAAAAGCCTGATAAATGGGAGTTACAAGTGTTAGTGAAAATGGCATAAATGGAGACCTGGGTCATTGCATTAACTATAGAGGTATCACACCTACGTCAGTAGTCATGAAGATATAAAATATGCTTATGCTTATTTCAAAGAGACTTCCGACTGATTGATGAAAAGGTAAGAGATGAAAAGAGGATGATTTAAAAAAAGGTTAAAGTTGTACTGACCAAATTATTTTGAGACCTATTGTACGGCAATGTGTAGAAGATATAAATTCCCTTCTGATGGTATTTATGGACTATGAAAAAGTCTTTGATAATGTACACTGGCTAATATTATGGATATTCCTGCATTATTATGGAGTTCCTCTTAAATATGTAAATTTGATTAAGTCTGTTCATGAGGATATCAAGAAGAAATTAGACTGCTATCAAATGAATTCCCAGTGAAAAGCAGAGTACTCCAAAAGAATGAGATGTCACCAATGCGTAGAGCAGTATAATTTGGTTGAGATTATTTTGACTTGATTGGTAATAAGAAAATTAGAAGACGTAAAGTATGTGTTATTAGCAGAACACCCCAGGATTTGCAATGTTTTCTTGCCAGAATGCATGAAATATCACAAGAGGTTAGGATTGAGTTAAGTAGAAGAAAGACATTGCAATGGAATATGGGATGGAAGATTAAATGTCATTGGAGGGAGAAAAAAAAATAATGAGGTAGAATCATTTAAGTATTTAGGAACTATTGTATCCAATATCGGGTCTTTTAGAATTATATATCAGTGGAAATAAAACAAAATAAACCAAACAATGGCGAGGTAAAGAAAAGTTTGGCAATCTAATCGCCTGAAATTGCATATAAAAATCAGGCTTACAGATTTAGTACATTAAGAACAAATCACTCAGAAGAATATAGGAAGAATGAATGAAATATTACAGTAAGCTAGTATCAAGATAATAGCGAGTATAATAGAGAGGAAACGGATGATATATGCAACGGAATATGGAAATCATTAGAAGGAGAAAGGATTAATGAGATGGAATCCTTTAAGCATTTAGGAACTTTGATATCCAATACAGGGTCTTTGGAATTAAAGTTAAGTGAAAGATTGAGAAAAGTAAATCTGACATTTGCTGGGTTATGAGTATGAAAGTGAAACAACCTCCAATAGATTAGTAGATTTAAGTCCTCAGAAAATATTGGGAGTTTAATGGCATAACATGCTTAGAAATGAAGCTATAAGACAGATTACGCGAGTGCCATATGTGGATGAGATCATGGTGAAGGGCAGATAGAGATAGGTTGGCCTTTCTCTTCGCACTTCCCAAGAGAAATTACTTCAGCAAAAGTATAACTTACCTCCACAAGACACTAGAAGAGTTGGAAGACTCTCTCCTATATAGCTGAGTATTATCAAGCATGAAGTAGTAAATGGTGAATGGGGAAATATTTAATTGAAAGCTCAGGATAGAAACAACTAGCAAAATCTAACACATACCCTTTGCATTAATAGGTGTAGGAAAAGATGACAATGATGATAATGATGATGATACATATACTGTATACAGTATATACATACATACATATATATATATATATATATATATATATATATATATACATATATATATATATATATATATATATGTATATAAATATATATATATATATACATATATATATATATATATATATATATATATATATATATATATATATATATATATATATATATATATAAATGTATATATATATATATATATATATATATATATATATATATATATATATATATATATATATATATATATATGTATGTATGTATATATATACATATACATATATATATATGTATATATATATATAAATGTATATATGTATATATATATATATATATATATATATATATATATATATATATATATACAAATATATATATATATATATATATATATATATATATATATATATATATATATATACACGAATATATATATATATATATATATATATATATATATATATATATATATATATATATACACTCACATATATATAAATATATGTATATATATATATATATATATATATATATATATATATATATATATATATATATATATATATATGTATATATATACATGAAAACACAAACAACATAAAGAACACAGAACTAGCCTTAGCAAAAGAGAATAGCAAACACCCGTGTCTACCAAAAATCACATGACCGTACCTGCATCCTTCAAAAAGAAACGACCAGTGACAGGGGAGGCCACTGCGACAAGCGATTATTATTATTATTATTAAAACTAGCCAAGCTACAACCCTAGCTGGAAAACTAAGATGTTATAAGCCCAAGGGCTCCAACAGGGAAAAATAGCCCAGTGAGGAAAGGAAATAAGGAAATAGATAAATGATGAGAATAAATTAACAATATATCATTCTAAAAACGTTAACAACATCAAAAACAGATATGTCATATATAAACAATTGAAAGACTCTTGTCAGCCTGGTCAACATAAAAACATTTGCTCCAACTTTGAACTTCTGAAGTTCTATTGATTCAGCTACCCGGTTAGAAAGATCATTCCACAACTTGGTAACAGATGGGAATAAAACTTCTAGAATACTGTGTAGTATTGAGCCTCATGATGGAGAAAGCCTGGCTATTAGAATTAACTGCCTGCCTAGTATTACCAACAGGATTGACTTGTCCAGAGAGATCTGAATGTTAAGGATGGTCAGAGTTATGAAAAATCTTATGCAACATGCATAATTAACTAATTGAACGATGGTGCCAAAGATTAATATCTACATCAGGAATAAGAAATTTAATAGACCGTAAGTTTCTGTTCAACAGATTAAAATGAGAATCAGCATCTAAACACCAGACAGGAGAACAATACTCAAAACAAGGTAAAATGAAAGAATTAAAACACTTCTTCAGAATAGATTGATCACCGAAAATCTTGTTAGACATTCTCAATACGCCATTTTTTGTGCAATTGAAGAAGACACAGACCTAATGTGTTTCTGAAAAGTAAATTTGCTGTCGAGAATCACACCAAAAATTTTAAAAGAGTCATACAAATTTGAAGAAACATTATCAATACTGACATCCGGATGTTGAGGAGCCACGGTCCTTGAACTACTTACAATCATACTTTGAGTTTTGTTAGGATTCAACTTCATACCCCATAATTTGCACCATGCACTAATTTGAGCTAAATCTCTATTAAGGGATTCACTAACTTGCAAGTTTTATGCCCATTGTCAACCGTTCACACATTTCTTTGCAGAAGCACCAAATCTGGAGTGGTAATGAGATTGTATATGTAGGTGGTGGGGATTTTATTACTGCTCCACCACATCATGGGGTGACAATTTGTCCTATCATATTCATGTTAGCTTTGGTCTATGTTAAATAATTCTTGACTTTATCAGGAATGGAGGCGGTGATGGAGATCTTCAAGGTGTTTAAGTGGTTGTCCATAAGGGCGTCTCCTGTGGTCATAAGGTCTTTTATTGGCAAAATATTGATATCAGTGATAGCAGTGCATAAGGGTTCGAGTAGGTGCCGTACCAAAAGAACATGAAGTAGAATCACTTTACGTGGAGAGCCGTCCTTGGCTGTTTGCAGGCAATTGATACTGGTCCTTTCTCTGAAGGCGAGCAATTTTTTTTTGTCGCCCCAATGGTTGTCGAGAGAGCTGAAAACGTTTGGTTATAAATGTGGCTGGCGAGGGTGAGTTTTTGCGTTGTTGTAAGCTACTGGAGGATCCCCTTGGACACAAAGCCAATCTGATATTTCCGAGGAAGTGTCCTTGGGGAATACTATGAGAACATAGTCTGCTTTGGTTCCAGAGTGAATAATGCCCTCAATGTGAAACCAGGTGAATGCCTTTGTTCTGTCGAAGGGCGGTAGTTTCAGGAATGGGGTGTTCACAGTAGAGGCAGTGTTGGAGGGCGGCATCATCAAATGAAGAGACACAGCAGGGAGGGGGACACTCCAGTGGTCATCAATGAGCGAGGCACCCATTAGGTGATAAGTGAGAGTCAAGGTGAATGCAACTAAACTTTAATAAGCAATCCTCTAATTTATATACAGAAACTTGTGAGCCTCAACGCCCAAAAATATAAATCATAATAGATCATGAGCTAGCATGATAATACAGGTTGGTCTATTAACAGTGCAGGGAAGAGTGAATGACTCCATAAAAAGGAAAACAGTTACATTGTACAGGCATTAATGAAACAAGTGCGGTAAACAGTTCTACTAAATGAACTTCCTCCAAAAATATGAGTAGGCCTAAAAGAGGAAATCATAAAGGATATTACCGTAATAAAGGTGATGAAAACCATATTATTTATAATTCATCTCTTTTAGTTGGGAATATACCAGTGCCCATCATTAAACAACAGATAATTATTTACAAAATAAGAGTCTTTGTCGATTATTTACATAAAGTTTTGAAATCCATAGAATTAAATATATATATATATATATATATATATATATATATATATATATATATATATATATATATATATATATATATATATATATATATATATATATATATATATATATATATATATATATATATATATATATATATATATATATATATATATATATATATATATATATATATATACACGCACACACACATACATACATACATACATATATATATATATATATATATATATATATATATATATATATATATATATATATATATATATATATATATATCTTTCGGTTTCGAGAAGGGGGATGGTTTTTGCATATTTTCATGAGTAAACTGTAAAAGAGAGTACATTTGTTGGAGTTTATATACTATTTCCTGTTTCGACATTTGTTCCTTATTGTTGTGGATCGCCTGGGGGCAAAGGTGATAATGCCTGGAAGGTAGTTGCCTCGGGCAGATCAGCGTGCTCACTGAGATTAAGGAATGAAATCCTGTTTCAAGATAACTACGATTTTTGGCTTTCAGGCCTGTCAGAGATGTCATGTTCTTGGTAATATAAGTCAAGATTGTCTGAGCTATAGACATCAGTAATAAGGTCCCTTCTTTCGCAGAGCTAACATTCTTAACTAAATATTCCCTTATGAAACTGGATTTATATGCCTGGAGGCAAAGCATTTTATTCCACCCCGTTGCATGTGGTAAGAAAATCTTCTAGATACACGTATTGTCTTCATGTCAATGTAGGTGTCAGGATATCCTTAGACGGAGCGTTTACATTAGTATATGACCTTCTTCTTCTTTAAGTTATCTTGCATGGAAGAGGCAGGGTTGTTCTTCGTTATTAGGTCTGGTATTTTCACTGTGTGGTATGTAGAACCTGTTGATGTTCGCTCATGGTGGCAGTGCTTGGTACGTGTACATTAAATTTCTAGTGTTTCTATTGACGATGCACAAATATGACTTATTCCACACCACTAATCCAGGACCATATCTGATTACTGGCACTGACCACGTGTTTATAGTCTTTACCACTTTTCTAGAGTTAAGCTTCAACTCCATTATAGTTTGGCTTCTTTGCGTGTACTCTCTACTAATCCTTTCCATCATCTCTTAGTGTTTTATTGCTTCGCCTTTTAATGTCACGAAATATTTAAAGCCTGCTTCCTCAATACCTTCAATGATATTTGCATCTGGCAGCTTTATCTCTTCCGTCCTTGTGACTTTTCATTTCTGTATGTTAACAAGAGTACTTTTTTCTATTCCAAACACCATCTTTATGTCTGCTGGTACATTTCTTGCCATCTGGATTAGCATCTTTTGCGAACAGCATGATGTCATCCATGAACACCGGGTTGCTTATTCTGGTATGTTATTTCTACAGTTGGTATCCAAGTCCGTTATTTTCCAGTATTCATGTCATAGGAATCATAGCTACTGTACAGTGGGTCAGTAAATCCTCTTGAAAGATTCCTCTCCAGATGCTGACATTTGCAAGCCCATTTCCAGAATATATAAGTATAGTTTTCCAGATTTGCACTGTAATTTCTTTAAGCATTATATCAACTATTAATGTGGTATCATGTCGAAGGCTTTCTTTTAGTCTACCAATATCATACTAAGGTTGCCTTTGCTTTTTTGCTACTCTCCCATACCATTTTGTTATCAGTACCTGGTTTTTGAGCCTCAGCATTTCTTATTACATACTTTCTTGCTGTCTTGAAATGGTGTTTGTTTTCCCCACGTAGATGTACAGACTTTCACTGATGATGCTTCATGGTAGGTCCCACATTACTGGTAGGCAAATTATTGGTTAGTTGCTTGGTGGGACAGA
>NC_090725.1:216591321-216596321 GCF_036898095.1 Palaemon carinicauda | reverse complement strand
GTACAGTATGTAACTACACACTCACCCTGGAATTAATCGTCCCAATTAAGACCACTGTTCCTCGCAGAGTTAAACAGTAGGGTTAACACCGCGACCCA
This sequence comes from Palaemon carinicauda, assembly GCF_036898095.1. Classification (NCBI taxonomy): domain Eukaryota; kingdom Metazoa; phylum Arthropoda; class Malacostraca; order Decapoda; family Palaemonidae; genus Palaemon; species Palaemon carinicauda. The sequence goes on along the minus strand of NC_090725.1, from coordinate 216,596,223 downwards.
CTGCTACCACAGATCTCTTTAGTTCCTCTACTTGCTTCGCATAGTGGCGAAAGAACACTCTGGAAGACTTCCAGCCAGTGTATGAACGGAGATGTTCAAAATCCATACAATTAAAGAAATTTAAGGATGAGGCAACTTTCCTCGGATCGTGACCTGCGGGTGTATTGTCAGGATCCGCTCTGCGAATAAAATATGTGATTTTCGCTCTGAGTTGATTCAGAGATAAATTTGAGCCTGATGTTTCTCCCCTGAATAGTTGACCACCCTTGAAGTCTGAAGTTCTATGAAGATAGACCTTTAGGCATTCTACTGGACATAGAGATGCATCTTCTTTCAGAGGGCAGATTCTCCAGGGACCCCACCTGTTGGTGGGTAACTCATTCTTGGCGAGAAACGTAGGATCCGGAAACAGGTTCAGTTCTCCCCCAACCAGGAACTGAACACGACCTGCCTCTCTCGAGAGGCTACAATCTCACTAACCCTGGCCCCGGACGCGAGTGCAAAATAGGAAAATAACTTTTTGTGTCAAATCCTTTAACGCACACTCTTCATTGCTCAACAGAGAAGCGAAATGAAGAACTTGTCTAAAGACCATGAAATGGGCTTTGGAGGTGCTGAAGGTCTGAGCCTAGCACAGGCTTTCGGGACTTTATTAAAGATCTCGTTACCTAGGTCGACCTGGAAGGCATATAGAATGGGTCTTGTCAAAGCAGACTTACACTCTGAAATCGTGTTAACTGCCAATCCTTGACCATGGAGATGGAGAAGAAAGATAAGCAGAAGTCTGTCAAGATCTCCTGCGGATTCTTCGCCTTGACAAAAGGCCACCCATTTTCTCCAAGATGACTCATATTGCCTTCTAGTAGATTTGCACTTATATTCCTCAAGGAAGTCTATGCTGGCTTTCGAAATCCCGAAACGCTTTCTCACCGCTAGGGAGAGAAAATCATGAGCTGCAGGGTCCGGGTTTTTTGTAATGAAGCGCAGACAGTTGACTTCTGGACTCGCTGGGTCAGAACTGGATCTGGTAGCGGTACAAACTTCAGCTACAGTTCCAATGCCAGGAGGAACCACACGCTGTTCGGCCACTTGTGGGCCACTATTGCCGCTACCCCTTGAAGGATCTCAGTTTGTTGAGGACCCTCAACAGAAGGTTGTGAAGAGGGAACAGATAAATCTTGGACCATCTGTTCCAGTCGAGGGACATCGCGTCCACTGCTTCCGCTAAGGGGTCCTCGTACGGGGCACGTACAGGGGCAACTTCTTGTTGTCTTTCGTCGCAAAGAGGTCTATCTGCAGTTCTGGGACTGATTCAGAATGAAGGAGAATGATCCTGCGTCTAAGGACCATTCCGACTCTATCGGTGTGAACCTGGATAGAGCGTCCGCTGTCACATTGCGGACTCCTTGAAGGTGAACTGTCGACAGGTACCACTTCTTCTTTTCCGCCAATTGGAAGATGGCCAACATCACCTGGTTGAGAGGTGGTGACCTCGATCCTTGTCGATTCAAGTATCTCATAACTACCTCGCTGTCCATCACCAACCTTATGTGGATCAAGTGACGCGGGGAGACTTTCTTTAAGGTAAGGAGCACTGCCCTAGCTTCTAGAAAGTTTTATGTGAAAGGTCTTGAATAGCTTGGACCAAGTCCCCTGGACTTTTTTCCGATGAGAGTGACCTCCCCATCCCTCCTTCGAGGCGTCTGAGTAAATCGTCACCGACGGGGGAGGTGGCTGAAGAAGAACCGACTTCTTTAGATGTCTGGCTTGGGACCAAGGCCTGAGAAGAGTACTTAGCCGAAGCGGCTGGTCTTCTCAGATCTCTTCGCGCGTTTGATGCATAACTTCTCCAAACTCCGATTGCATCCTTTAGCTGTGCTCTTAGCACTGGGTCTGTCACCGAAGCAAACTGGAGAGAGCGCAGTACCCTCTCCTGCTCGCGTCTTGATATCCTTTCGGAATCTAGAAGTCTCTTGACAGAACCCGCTATCTCCTTCCTTTTCTTCGCCGGGATGGAGAAACGGTGTGACAAAAGGTCCCAGTGGATTCCCAGCCACTGGAACTTTTGAGATGGAGAAAGTCGAGATTTTTTTCTGTTGATCTTGAAGCCTAGGTACTCTAGGAACTGGATCACTTGACTGGAAGCTTGCAAGCATTCTGTCTCGGATGCTGCCCACACCAACCAGTCGTTCAGGTAGGCTACTACCTGAATTCCCTTTAGGCGTAATTGTTTGAGAGCTACGCTCGCAAGCTTCGTAAAAATCCTTGGGGCTACGTTTAGCCCGAATGGCATGGCTCCGAAGGCGTATAGTCTTCGTTGTAGCCTGAACCCTAGGTAGGGGGAGAGTCGATGGCTAATTGGAATGTGCCAATAGGCGTCTGACAAGTCTCTAGAGACGGAATATGCCCTCTTGGGCAGTAAGGTCCTTATGTGTTGCAGTGTTAGCATTTTGAATTTGCAATTCACTATGAACTTGTTAAGTGGCGACAAGTCCAGAATGACTCTGAGCTTTTCCGAGTCTTTCTTGGGAACACAAAACAGCCTCCCTTAGAAATTGATGGGCTTCACCCTTCGGATCACCTTTTTTCTCCAACAGTTCTTGAACGTACTCCTCCATAACGGGGGTGGAGTGTTGGAAAAACCGAAGGCACGGGGGTGGAGTGCTGTTTCAGCTCCCGCCCAGTCCATTCTTGAGTAGGCTGTGGGCCCAGGGATCGAAGGTCCACCGATCCCGAAATTTCAGAAGTCTCCCTCCTACCGGTATCACCTCACTTGGACTGCCGTCCTGAGGTCTTGCCTTCCTGACCACGACCACCCCTGAATCCCCTTCCCCTTGAGGGGCGTCTAGACGAGCCTCTGGCTGCTCCTCTAGGCTTTGCTCGAAAGGAAGTAAACTGCCCTTCGAACGCTGGGGTGAATGCCGTGGACTGTGTCGACACGGCCTGGGGTACCCACTGAAAAGTGGTCGGGGTTTGTGCCACGATCTGGGGCACTGGGGGCAATGGCAATTGCAGTTGCTGTTGCTGTCTAACAGGCTTGGCTGGCCGAGACGGTAGCCTAGTCCTCATAGTCTTCCTCTTTGGTTGAGGACCCTTATCCGGGGAAGACTTTCTTTTGATAGCCAGGCCCCACTTCTGGAGAAGGTTTCTATTCTCCAAGGTGGCCTTATCAACAACTTCTTTGACCAAGTCGGTAGGGAAAAGGTCTTTTCCCCAAATGTTGGAGGAGATTAGTTTCCTTGGCTCTTGCCTCACCGTAGCCGAGGTAAACACGAACTCCCTACAAGCTCTCCTTGCCTTGACGAAGCCATAAAGGTCCTTCGTCACTGTGGCCAGATGAGTCTTGGCCACTACCATGAACATTTCATGAACCTTGGGGTCACTTGCCATCGTCTCGAGAGTAGTCTGAAGAGACATTGAGGCAGTCAGTCTTTCTTTTGTATCGAACTCTCTTCGCAAAAGAAAGTCAGACAGCTTAGGGAGGTCCTCGCCGAACTGACGTCCGGCAATATCAGCCTCCAACTTTCCAACTGAGAACGTAAGATGGACGTCCTTCCAGTCTTTGTGGTCCATAGGCAGGGCCAGCGACAAGGGTCTACACTCCTCTAGGGAGGGGCAAGGCTTGCTGGCCTCGACTGCTTTTAGTACAGCCAGAAACCCTTTCTGTAAAAAGGGGAAGGCTCTAGTAGGCGAGGACACAAAGGAAGGGAGCTTCCTGTTCAATGCGGCTACCTTTGAGTTAGAGAAGCCCCTCTCTTTCATCGAGGATGAAAGTAGAGCTTGAGCCTTAGCATGGTCCATCACTATGACCTCCTTCGGCTCTGTCTCCTCCTTTGAAGCTGGTTCCTTCTTCAGCTGGACATAACAGTCCGGATATGATGCCTTGCTGGGCCAGAATTCCACCTCCTCCAGGGGAACTGAGCCCAGCTTATCCGAGATGACGATCTTTCCAGTCGTCATCGGCATGTGCTTAGCATTCCTCCATGGGTTAGCATCTGAGCACAAGGGAAGGTCTTTCACATTGAGCTTTTTCTGGGGCCCATGTGATTCTGCAAGGCACTGCATTCGCAGTTCCATTGCAGCCGCCTTCTCCTGAATTTTCCTTCTGCATTTGTTGGATCATTCCAACAATAGAAGAGAGGGCCTGTCCCAGCTCTACTGGGAGACCGGCCGATGTTGAGGGAATAGGCTCCGGAATCTGAACCGGAGTAGCCGACACCTCGTCAACGTCTACCTCTACAACGTCTGGGGCTTGAACTTCATCCTGGGCTTCTGCCAGGAGGTCTTCCTCCAGACACTCGTCCACATCAGACATCCTGTCATCTAACTGGATGTCTTGCATCGCGACCGCGACTTCAGCATCCACCTGGATCTGAACTTAGGGGATCTCCTCTTGAGGCTGGGGAATCACTGCATCAGCTGATGCCTTAGGGAAAAGATACGCCCTCATCTTCTCACTTGGAAGATAAGGGCCAGAAGTGTTCTTTTGGAAGCCCCTTACCCAGGTACGAAGCTTCTTCCTAGCTATATCCCTTGATTCCTCCGTCCTAGGGGAATCAAAGGTCTCAGTAATCAGGTTAGTGCACACAGTACATACCTGAGGGTCCAAATACCGGAGATCATCCTTGGAGACAGCGTATGCTGCGTGTCTCCTACAAAACTCATGTCCGCAGAGGTTCTTGCTGCGGACGTTGCAGAAAGCACTTCCGCACTTCGGAGTGTCCTTCTGTAAAGAGAAGAAATTTCCATGAGTATCAAGTGAACTATGTATCACTGGATATGCATAGTATAGCATAACAATTCAGAAAGGAAAGACACACACTTGTGTTTCCCTCACAACCCATTGCTGCAGCCTTCCAGATAATAAAATCAAATGGTTAATCTCTTCTAGAGTAACCAATG
>NC_090725.1:216568821-216573821 GCF_036898095.1 Palaemon carinicauda | reverse complement strand
TACCTGGGTAAGGGGCTTCCAAAAGAACACTTCTGGCCCTTATCTTCCAAGTGAGAAGATGAGGGCGTATCTTTTCCCTAAGGCATCAGCTGATGCAGTGATTCCCCAGCCTCAAGAGGAGATCCCCTAAGTTCAGATCCAGGTGGATGCTGAAGTCGTGGTCGCGATGCAAGACATCCAGCTAAATGACAGGATGTCTGATGTGGATGGGTGTCAGGAGGAAGACCTCCTGGCAGAAGCCCAGGATGAAGTTCAAGCCCCTCTACATCGGCCGGTCTCCCAGTAGAGCTGGGACAGGCCCTCTCTTCTATTGTTGGAATGATCCAACAAATGCAGAAGGAGAATCAGGAGAAGGCGGCTGCAATGGAACTGCGAATGCAGTGCCTTGCAGAATCACATGGGCCCCAGAAAAAGCTCAATGTGAAAGACCTTCCCTTGTGCTCAGATGCTAACCCATGGAGGTATGCTGAGCACATGCCGATGACGACTGGAAAGATCGTCATCTCGGATAAGCTGGGCTCAGTTCCCCTGGAGGGTGGAATTCTGGCCCAGCAAGGCATCATATCCGTACTGTTATGTCCGGCTGTTGAAGGAACCAGCTTCAAAGGAGGAGACAGAGCCGAAGGAGGTCATAGTGATGGACCATGCTAAGGCTCAAGCTCTACTTTCATCCTCGATGAAAGAGAGAGGCTTCTCTAACTCAAAGGTAGCTGCATTGAATAAGAAGCTCCCTTCCTTTGTGTCCTCGCCTACTAGAGCCTTCCCCCTTTTACAGAAAGGGTTTCTGGCTGTACTAAAAGCAATCGAGGCCGGCAAGTCTTGCCCCTTCCTAGAGGAGTGTAAACCCTTGTCGCTGGCCCTGCCTATGGACCACAAAGACTGGAAGGACGTCCATCTTACGTTCTCAGTGGGAAAGTTGGAGGCTGATATTGCCGGACGTCAGTTCGGCAAGGACCTCCCTAAGCTGTCTGACTTTCTTTTGCGAAGTGAGTTCGATACAAAAGAAAGACTGACTGCCTCAATGTCTCTTCAGACTACTCTCGAGAAAATGGCAAGTGACCCCAAGGTCCATGAAACGTTCATGGTAGTGGCCAAGCCTCATCTGGCCACAGTGACGAAGGACCTTTATGGCTTCGTCAAGGCAAGGAGAGCTTGTAGGGAGTTCGTGTTTACCTCGGCTACGGTGAGGCACGAGCTAAAGAAACTAATCTCCTCCAACATTTGGGGAAAAGACCTTTTTCCCTACCGACTTGGTCAAAGAAGTTGTTGATAAAGCCGCCTTGGAGAATAGAAACCTTCTCCAGAAGTGGGGCCTGGCTATCAAAAGAAAGTCTTCCCCGGATGAGGGTCCTCAACCAAAGAGGAAGACTATGAGGACTAGGCTACCGTCTCGGCCAGCCAAGCCTCTTAGACAGCAACAGCAACGGCAATTGCCATTGCCCCCAGTGCCCCAGATCGTGGCACAAACCCCGACCACCTTTCAGTGGGTACCCCAGGCCGTGTCGACACAGTCCACGGCATTCACCCCAGCGTTCGAAGGGCAGTCTACTTCCTTTCGAGCAAAGCCTAGAGGAGCAGCCAGAGGCTCGTCTAGACGCCTCTCAAGGGGAAGGGGATTCAGGTGTGGTCGTGGTCAGGAAGGCAAGACCTCAGGACGGCAGTCCAAGTGAGGTGATACCGGTAGGAGGGAGACTTCTGAAATTTCGGGATCGGTGGACCTTCGATCCCTGGGCCCACAGCCTACTCAAGAATGGACTGGGCGGGAGCTGGTACAGCACTCCACCCCCGTACCTTCGGTTTTTCCAACACTCCACCCCCGTTATGGAGGAGTACGTTCAAGAACGGTTGGAGAAAAAGGGTGAAGCCCATCAATTTCTAAGGGAGGCTGTTTTGTGTTCCCAAGAAAGACTCGGAAAAGCTCAGAGTCATTCTGGACTTGTCGCCACTTAACAAGTTCAGAGTGAATTGCAAATTCAAAATGCTAACACTGCAACACATAAGGACCTTACTGCCCAAGAGGGCATATTCCGTCTCTATAGACTTGTCAGACGCCTACTGGCACATTCCAATTAGCCATCGACTCTCCCCCTACCTAGGGTTCAGGCTACAACGAAGACTATACGCCTTCGGAGCCATGCCATTCGGGCTAAACATAGCCCCAAGGATTTTTACGAAGCTTGCGAGCGTAGCTCTCAAACAATTTCGCCTAAAGGGAATTCAGGTAGTAGCCTACCTGGACGACTGGTTGGTGTGGGCAGCATCCGAGACAGAATGCTTGCAAGCTTCCAGTCAAGTGATCCAGTTCCTAGAGTACCTAGGCTTCAAGATCAACAGAAAAAGTCTCGACTTTCTCCATCTCAAAAGTTCCAGTGGCTAAGATCCACTGGGACCTTTTGTCACACCATTTCTCCACCCCGGCGAAGAAAAGGAAGGAGATAGCGGGTTCTGTCAAGAGACTTTAAGATTCCGAAAGGATATCAAGACACGAGCAGGAGAGAGTACTGCGCTCTCTCCAGTTTGCTTCGGTGACAGACCCAGTGCTAAGAGCACAGCTAAAGGATGCAATCGGAGTTTGGAGAAGTTATGCATCAAACGCGTGAAGAGATCTGAGAAGACCAGCCGCTTCGGCTAAGTACTCTTCTCAGGCCTTGGTCCCAAGCCAGACATCTAAAGAAGTCAGGTTCTTCTTCAGCCACCTCCCCCGTCGGTGACGATTCACTCAGACGCCTCGAAGGAGGGATGGGGAGGTCACTCTCATCGGAAAAAAGTCCAGGGGACTTGGTCCAGGCTATTCAAGACCTTTCTCATAAAACTTTCTAGAAGCTAGGGCAGTGCTCCTTACCTTAAAGAAAGTCTCCCCGCGTCATTCGTTCCACATAAAGTGGTAATAGACAGCGAGGTAGTTGTGAGATACTTGAATCGACAAGGATCGAGGTCACCACCTCTCAACCAGGTGATGTTGGCCGTCTTCCGATTGGCGGAAAAGAAGAAGTGGTACCTGTCGGCAGTTCACCTTCAAGGAGTCCGCAATGTGACAGCGGACGCTCTATCCAGGTTCACACCGATAGAGTTGGAATGGTCCTTAGACGCAGGATCATTCTCCTTCATTCTGAATCAGTCCCAGAACTGCAGATAGACCTCTTTGCGACGAAAGACAACAAGAAGTTGCCCCTGTACGTGCCCCGTACGAGGACCCCTTAGCGGAAGCAGTGGACGCGATGTCCCTTGACTGGAACAGATGGTCCAAGATTTATCTGTTCCCTCCTCACAACCTTCTGTTGAGGGTCCTCAACAAACTGAGATCCTTCAAAGGGTAGCGGCAATAGTGGCCCACAAGTGGCCGAACAGCGTGTGGTTCCTCCTGGCATTGGAACTGTAGCTGAAGTTTGTACCACTACCAGATCCAGTTCTGACCCAGCGAGTCCAGAAGTCAACTGTCTGCGCTTCATTACAGAAAGCCCGGACCCTGCAGTTCATGATTTTCTCTCCCTAGCGGTGAGAAAGCGTTTCGGGATTTCGAAAGCCAGTATAGACTTCCTTGAGGAATATAAATGCAAATCTACTAGAAGGCAATATGAGTCATCTTGGAGAAAATGGGTGGCCTTTTGTCAAGGCGAAGATTCCGCAGGAGATCTTGACAGACTTCTGCTTATCTTTTTTGCCCACCTCCATGGTCAAGGGTTGGCAGCGAACACGATTTCAGCGTGTAAGTCTGCTTTGACAAGACCCATTCTATATGCCTTCCAGGTCGACCTAGGTAACGAGATCTTTAATAAAGTCCCGAAAGCCTGTGCTAGGCTCAGACCTTCAGCACCTCCAAAGCCCATTTCATGGTCTTTAGACAAGTTCTTCATTTCGCTTCTCTGTTGAGCAATGAAGAGTGTGCGTTAAAGGATTTGACACAAAAAGTTATTTTCCTATTTTGCACTCGCGTCCGGGGCCAGGGTTAGTGAGATTGTAGCCTCTCGAGAGAGGCAGGTCGTGTTCAGTTCCTGGATGGGGAAGAACTGAACCTGTTTCCGGATCCTACGTTTCTCGCCAAGAAGGAGTTACCCACCAACAGGTGGGGTCCCTGGAGACTCTGCCCTCTGAAAGAAGATGCATCTCTATGTCCAGTAGAATGCCTAAAGGTCTATCTTCATAGAACTTCAGACTTCAAGGGTGGTCAACTATTCAGGGGAGAAACATCAGGCTCAAATTTATCTCTGAATCAACTCAGAGCGAAAATCACATATTTTATTCGCAGAGCGGATCCTGACAATTCACCCGCAGGTCACGATCCGAGGAAAGTTGCCTCATTCTTAAATTTCTTTAATTGTATGGATTTTGAACATCTCCGTTCATACACTGGCTGGAAGTCTTCCAGAGTGTTCTTTCGCCACTATGCGAAGTAAGTAGAGGAACTAAAAGAGATCTGTGGTAGCAGTGGGTCGCGGTGTTAACCCTACTGTTTAACTCTGCGAGGAACAGTGGTCTTAATTGGGACGATTAATTCCAGAGTGAGTGTGTAGTTACATACTGTACTACAAACTAAGTGAGGGCACTGTGTTGCCCATCCAGACTGTTCCATTTCCGAAGGTGAACCTAGCATAAGTGCAGACATGTGTGCCGAGCGTTTCTAACGCTAATGTCATTGATTTGTAATACAGGCTTTTATGACTTTGATACCTCGGTATCTTAAAATTGGCATCTAATGTTTTTTCTTTCAGACAAACAAGCTCTGTTTACTATCATACTTATGCTTATAGTTTTGGGTTATCCTCTTCTTATATATATATATATATATATATATATATATATATATATATATATATATATATATATATATATATATATATATTTATATATATATATATATATATATATATATATATATATATATATATATATATATATATATATATATATATATATATATATATATATATATATATATATATAATTGTGGTTAACCTGTCTATTTATTGCCTGTCAATAATCTGGTTCTTGAGAACCTTGCG
>NC_090725.1:216562649-216568321 GCF_036898095.1 Palaemon carinicauda | reverse complement strand
GCCTGGTGCCAATCCTGGCGCCATCTGTATTCCTTTTTGCGTAGCTTAACAACTCGGTGTTTTTTTCCTGTTTTTCTCGCAAATCTTGGATTTATTCGGCTTTTCATGGCTTTTTCGTCTTCGTTGGCCTCTGATAAGTTGAGGTATAGTGTCTGTTATGTATAAATATAGGCTCTTGGTAAAATTTTGAGTGATTAATAGGATTAATCTTTGATACAAAAGCCGTAGCCTACCAGAGGTGTCCTGGACACTGTCGCTCGCTAGGTATAAATTAGTTAGTCAGAGCGACATTCCTGGTTGTTTTGCTTTAATAAATTTTAGCTATTTAGCTTTACATAGGATTTCCTTTCGTGATTAGTATTATTTGGCGAAGTATTCGCCATTCTGGCCTACGCTAGGCCATGTAGCCTAGTCGTTGGTCCTAGTACTTCATGCATGAATTTGGTTTTTCCGAGTGTAATTAAAATCTTATTGAAGCTTTAGGCTATGATTTATACATTTTAGACTGTGTGGAATATTTCCAAGATTGTATACGTGTGAGTTTCGGTGAATTAGGTAATCGATTCTCTTGGTGCCTAGGCTAATTGCTTATGAAGCCTTAGTATACTTTATCATACTCCCCGGTTGCTTTCTTTTCTTCGGAGAAGGTATGCAATCCCTTTCCCTCTGTTTAAGCCTTGGGCTTATCCCTAAGTGGTTTTTTCCGAATTTATTTTCGATAAAACTATACTAGGGTGTTATTGTACCTTCCTGTTCCTGTAGTTATGGTTCAAGAGGGACAGAACAACAGAGTTTTTAGTCTGAGTCTGTGTTGTCTAGCTTGGGGCAGAGTCCCCCTCGCTGACCTAACATATACAAAGGGAGCTTAGCTCCCTTAGGTCACTACCGAAGGTTTCTGTAGTTATGATTCCTTCTTTTGTGATCGACCAGACTAAGTCCTGTTGCTGTTCTCGGGGGAGGATAAGTTCTTCCCTTGGGAGTAGCAACGCCTTCCTTGCTTTGGTGCTCTGGAAGCTGGCAAGTATTGCTGGCCTTTCCCCTTAGATCTCCCTTAGGCTAAGATAAGTTTCTTGGCTGCGGGTGATCTGTCACTAAAGCAAGGTTGGCAGGACCCTCTTGTCCCTTCCCCCTCTATCTCCGTAATGGCCTAGCCATTACTGTACTGTACCTTGCCGGCCGGCAGAGCTGGCCGGCAGGGGTCTTACTGTACTGTACGTCGTTCTACTTCTGGACCTAGTATAGGTTGGGATGTGGAATTCACTCAGCCCATTGCCGGCCGGCAGAGCTGCTGGCCGGCAAGGGTCTTATGTTTTCGAGTGCTGCCCGGACCTCTCTTGGTCCCTCATCCATGCCTGCCGGCAGAGCCGGACGGCATTGGTCAGGGAAACCTGAATTAGTTTCTCCCCTTCCTTATATGCACTCTTTCGGTTGCCGGGCTTGGAGGTAGTGTACACTCTTATCCCGGCATCCATTCTATTTTCTTCTAGTGCTGTACCTGTCCTGGCTGCCGGCCTATGAGGCCGCCAGCCAGGCAGGTGTAGTTCTCTGGTTCTTTTGCTGCCGGCTGGCATCGGTCTTGTACCTTTGCCGGCCGGCTTATGTCAGCCCTTGTCTGCCGGTCACCAAGAGTGTGGCCGGCAGCTGGGTACTACCTTGTGTAGTTGCTGGCCGGCAGCCATTGCCGGCCAACACTGGCTGTTACCGGCCGGCAGTAGCTGCCGACCGGCACAGGCATTTGAACCAGAGTGCTGCCGCCCTATAGCTGTTAAGTAGTACACTTTAAAGCTAGTTGTGGTGTGTGCCGGCGGCAAAGGCAGGCCGGCACACATCCCCTTATACTGTACTAGTATTCTTCTGTATAGCATATACAGTAAGAAGAAAACTATAGTAAAGGTTTTGGTACAGCACTGTATCTTCTAACACTATTGTGTTTTCTTGCACATCCCTTTGCTGTTCCCCTCAGATAGGAAGCTGAGTTCTTCCCTGTCTATTATCCAGGATTTTAAAATCATTGCTTAGGTGTGAGCTCCACCTGTTTCCTCTGGAAACCTTGCATTGGTTACTCTAGAAGAGATAAACCATTTTTTATTTTATTATCTGGAAGGCTGCAACAATGGGTTGTGAGGGAAACACAAGTGTGTGTCTTTCCTTTCTGAATTGTTATGCTATACTATGCATATCTAGTGATACATAGTTCACTTGATACTCATGGAAATTTCTTCTCTTTACAGAAGGACACTCCGAAGTGGGGAAGTGCTTTCTGCAATGGCAGCAGCAAGAACCTCTGCGGACATGAGTTTTGTAGGAGACACGCAGCATACGCTGTCTCCAAGGATGATCTCCGGTATTGGGACCCTCAGGTATGTACTGTGTGCACTAACCTGATTAATGAGACATTTAAATAGCTAGGAAGAAGCTTCGTACCTGGGTAAGGGGCTTCCAAAAGAACACTTCTGGCCCTTATCTTCCAAGTGAGAAGATGAGGGCGTATCTTTTCCCTAAGGCATCAGCTGATGCAGTGATTCCCCAGCCTCAAGAGGAGATCCCCTAAGTTCAGATCCAGGTGGATGCTGAAGTCGTGGTCGCGATGCAAGACATCCAGCTAAATGACAGGATGTCTGATGTGGATGGGTGTCAGGAGGAAGACCTCCTGGCAGAAGCCCAGGATGAAGTTCAAGCCCCTCTACATCGGCCGGTCTCCCAGTAGAGCTGGGACAGGCCCTCTCTTCTATTGTTGGAATGATCCAACAAATGCAGAAGGAGAATCAGGAGAAGGCGGCTGCAATGGAACTGCGAATGCAGTGCCTTGCAGAATCACATGGGCCCCAGAAAAAGCTCAATGTGAAAGACCTTCCCTTGTGCTCAGATGCTAACCCATGGAGGTATGCTGAGCACATGCCGATGACGACTGGAAAGATCGTCATCTCGGATAAGCTGGGCTCAGTTCCCCTGGAGGGTGGAATTCTGGCCCAGCAAGGCATCATATCCGTACTGTTATGTCCGGCTGTTGAAGGAACCAGCTTCAAAGGAGGAGACAGAGCCGAAGGAGGTCATAGTGATGGACCATGCTAAGGCTCAAGCTCTACTTTCATCCTCGATGAAAGAGAGAGGCTTCTCTAACTCAAAGGTAGCTGCATTGAATAAGAAGCTCCCTTCCTTTGTGTCCTCGCCTACTAGAGCCTTCCCCCTTTTACAGAAAGGGTTTCTGGCTGTACTAAAAGCAATCGAGGCCGGCAAGTCTTGCCCCTTCCTAGAGGAGTGTAAACCCTTGTCGCTGGCCCTGCCTATGGACCACAAAGACTGGAAGGACGTCCATCTTACGTTCTCAGTGGGAAAGTTGGAGGCTGATATTGCCGGGACGTCAGTTCGGCAAGGACCTCCCTAAGCTGTCTGACTTTCTTTTGCGAAGTGAGTTCGATACAAAAGAAAGACTGACTGCCTCAATGTCTCTTCAGACTACTCTCGAGAAAATGGCAAGTGACCCCCAAGGTCCATGAAACGTTCATGGTAGTGGCCAAGCCTCATCTGGCCACAGTGACGAAGGACCTTTATGGCTTCGTCAAGGCAAGGAGAGCTTGTAGGGAGTTCGTGTTTACCTCGGCTACGGTGAGGCACGAGCTAAAGAAACTAATCTCCTCCAACATTTGGGGAAAAGACCTTTTTCCCTACCGACTTGGTCAAAGAAGTTGTTGATAAAGCCGCCTTGGAGAATAGAAACCTTCTCCAGAAGTGGGGCCTGGCTATCAAAAGAAAGTCTTCCCCGGATGAGGGTCCTCAACCAAAGAGGAAGACTATGAGGACTAGGCTACCGTCTCGGCCAGCCAAGCCTCTTAGACAGCAACAGCAACGGCAATTGCCATTGCCCCCAGTGCCCCAGATCGTGGCACAAACCCCGACCACCTTTCAGTGGGTACCCCAGGCCGTGTCGACACAGTCCACGGCATTCACCCCAGCGTTCGAAGGGCAGTCTACTTCCTTTCGAGCAAAGCCTAGAGGAGCAGCCAGAGGCTCGTCTAGACGCCTCTCAAGGGGAAGGGGATTCAGGTGTGGTCGTGGTCAGGAAGGCAAGACCTCAGGACGGCAGTCCAAGTGAGGTGATACCGGTAGGAGGGAGACTTCTGAAATTTCGGGATCGGTGGACCTTCGATCCCTGGGCCCACAGCCTACTCAAGAATGGACTGGGCGGGAGCTGGTACAGCACTCCACCCCCGTACCTTCGGTTTTTCCAACACTCCACCCCCGTTATGGAGGAGTACGTTCAAGAACGGTTGGAGAAAAAGGGTGAAGCCCATCAATTTCTAAGGGAGGCTGTTTTGTGTTCCCAAGAAAGACTCGGAAAAGCTCAGAGTCATTCTGGACTTGTCGCCACTTAACAAGTTCAGAGTGAATTGCAAATTCAAAATGCTAACACTGCAACACATAAGGACCTTACTGCCCAAGAGGGCATATTCCGTCTCTATAGACTTGTCAGACGCCTACTGGCACATTCCAATTAGCCATCGACTCTCCCCCTACCTAGGGTTCAGGCTACAACGAAGACTATACGCCTTCGGAGCCATGCCATTCGGGCTAAACATAGCCCCAAGGATTTTTACGAAGCTTGCGAGCGTAGCTCTCAAACAATTTCGCCTAAAGGGAATTCAGGTAGTAGCCTACCTGGACGACTGGTTGGTGTGGGCAGCATCCGAGACAGAATGCTTGCAAGCTTCCAGTCAAGTGATCCAGTTCCTAGAGTACCTAGGCTTCAAGATCAACAGAAAAAGTCTCGACTTTCTCCATCTCAAAAGTTCCAGTGGCTAAGATCCACTGGGACCTTTTGTCACACCATTTCTCCACCCCGGCGAAGAAAAGGAAGGAGATAGCGGGTTCTGTCAAGAGACTTTAAGATTCCGAAAGGATATCAAGACACGAGCAGGAGAGAGTACTGCGCTCTCTCCAGTTTGCTTCGGTGACAGACCCAGTGCTAAGAGCACAGCTAAAGGATGCAATCGGAGTTTGGAGAAGTTATGCATCAAACGCGTGAAGAGATCTGAGAAGACCAGCCGCTTCGGCTAAGTACTCTTCTCAGGCCTTGGTCCCAAGCCAGACATCTAAAGAAGTCAGGTTCTTCTTCAGCCACCTCCCCCGTCGGTGACGATTCACTCAGACGCCTCGAAGGAGGGATGGGGAGGTCACTCTCATCGGAAAAAAGTCCAGGGGACTTGGTCCAGGCTATTCAAGACCTTTCTCATAAAACTTTCTAGAAGCTAGGGCAGTGCTCCTTACCTTAAAGAAAGTCTCCCCGCGTCATTCGTTCCACATAAAGTGGTAATAGACAGCGAGGTAGTTGTGAGATACTTGAATCGACAAGGATCGAGGTCACCACCTCTCAACCAGGTGATGTTGGCCGTCTTCCGATTGGCGGAAAAGAAGAAGTGGTACCTGTCGGCAGTTCACCTTCAAGGAGTCCGCAATGTGACAGCGGACGCTCTATCCAGGTTCACACCGATAGAGTTGGAATGGTCCTTAGACGCAGGATCATTCTCCTTCATTCTGAATCAGTCCCAGAACTGCAGATAGACCTCTTTGCGACGAAAGACAACAAGAAGTTGCCCCTGTACGTGCCCCGTACGAGGACCCCTTAGCGGAAGCAGTGGACGCGATGTCCCTTGACTGGAACAGATGGTCCAAGA
>NC_090725.1:216550149-216552649 GCF_036898095.1 Palaemon carinicauda | reverse complement strand
CGAACACTCCTACCTAGCTAAACTATTGCACTATAATCAAAGATAGATAATAAACTCTCTATTATTCAGAATCACTCCTAGCAGAGATAAATAAATTCTACTTACTGTCAAAAAATAAATCAACACTTCCACGCTGTTCAAAAAATTATAATCCAGCATTTACAAACAGAACTGCATCTAGCTGCAGTCAAATCAAAATAGTCATTTGCCCAAGACATGCACCACTGTCCTAACCTAGCTAAAAACAAACAAACAATCTCATTTATACCAACAGTCTTTCTCACAACAAACAATCAATACACTTACTACCTCTCGCTCGCTGACACAAACACTCTCTCTCTCTCTCTCTCTCTCTCTCTCTCTCTCTCTCTCTCTCTCTCTCTCTCTCTGTCGATTTAGCAAACAAAAAAATAAACAAAAAAATAAAAACCAATCCTCCATATTCCTCCCCCCTTACTTTGCCAAATCCGACCCACATAACACTTGCCTAAATTTTTTTCTCATAACCCAGTCGCAGTCGGGAACAGTACCTCTGCTTCGTGTAGCTGGTCCTTCATATACTCTCTCATCCACTTCTTCTATATTGCTATCATTAATTGTCCTATTCCGATTTCTGTCTATTCTCGTATCATCTAATATATCATGCACTATCCCATTTACTTCAATATTATCTGGCCCTAAAATCTCACTTATTTTCGTCAACAATTTATCCATTTCATCAAAACCCTTTTCTACTTTAGTAAATAAGTCATTCATACTAATTATACTTCTCCAATCTCTCATTCTCGCATCCATCATGCTTTCTTTTACATCATCTAAGGGGAAACCACACACACTATAGGTATCATTCATACTCAGCCATAATTCATCTGTATTAACTTTATCTCCCATACTCACCTGTATGTTCACACCTCTGTCATGCCTGTTCTGATTCCTACCTATACTTATAAATTTCCCTTGCACTTTCTCCTCACTTAAAATTTCAAAATCTTCTTTTTCCAATATTCAACTAACACTAATTGTTTATTTTCCAACCCTAACTTCTCATGCATACTAGGTTCATACTTACTCATTTCCAACCAATTGTTCATCCCATTCTCACAAACATTGATCCTATTCCTTCCACACACACAGGAGGACTCACCCAGTTGAACCCTCTGACTACCTAGTTTCCCGCACATCCTGGAAGGCCTAATCCTTTCTTCCTACAAACCTTAGCTATATGTCCAACTACACCTCATTCAGTACACTTCGCACGCTGCTCCTTGCACATCATCGCATAATAATCATTCTTACCATAATTGCCCCAAATTGCATTCGTACTATTACTCCTACATCCACTCGCTATATGCCCAATCATACCACACCGATAACACTTTACAACTTTCTCTTTCTTACACTCACTAATACGATGCCCTGTCTCTTCACACCCGAAACATGCTCCTAACACCCATCTACACTCATTCTTTTTATGCCCTACTTTCCCATACCTATAACACTTCTCTTCATGGACACAACTACCTGTCCTACCTCGCTACACACTAGTACTCGTATCTCTCCGAACCTGATTCCTTTGCCTAAACCCTTCATTTGTCCGTACGTTTATTGCACCAGTACTCGCCTTAACACTTTTATCTACTGCACTATCAGCTACCCTCATTGGTCATTTCATAACAGCACCTCTAAAACTAACAAATTCTGGCACAATTTCCTCCATTCCAGTTCTCATATTCACAGATTTACTTTCTTTCATACACCTATCCAACTCGCAATCCTTAACTATCTCTAGAATATCATCCCATGTCAGTCTTTCTTTCGTCCACCTCATCTTCTCCTTACGTTTCAAATTAATAAACTCAGCAACATTCTCAGGTACGGTAGCCAGAAACTTCTTCATTAATTCCTTATTCTCATTTATGCCTTCATCCCCAAACTTTTTCCTAGCTAATGTTACCAACCTACATACATAAATTGACATCGCTTCTCCTATATTCATCCATGCCTCATCAAAATCATTCTTACACTTATACTTAACACTCCCTTTCATACGTTTTACCTGTTCAATTATTCTCTTTTTCACACTCTCATAATCAACTTCCCCTACATTCATAATCACACCATACATTGTCAACAAATACCATGTCAAATATTTTCCTAACTCCCTTGCCCAAACTATTTTACTATCACCATACTTATCCTGACAATACCTCTCATACTCCTTGAAAAACTCATAAACATCCCTACTACTATGCTGATTGAACCTTTCATACCGAGGTATTTCTCTCATAAACACAGTCTCACACACATCAAGTTCATTCTCACTGCTATCATCATTGCTAGCTTCCTTCTTGTTTCTACTTCCTCGCTAGAATATAAAGAATTTAATTCCGCACTCATACTCCTATTCTTGATTATGCTCTTCCTAGCCCTTTTCTTACTCACCACTTTCACCCATTCACGATCATCCCCGCTCTCATCCTGACACCTTTTCTTCTCTTTC
>NC_090725.1:216545149-216547649 GCF_036898095.1 Palaemon carinicauda | reverse complement strand
AACAAAAAATAAAAACCAATCCTCCACATTCCTCCCCCCTTACTTTGCTAAACCTGTCTCACACAACACTTACCTAAATTTTTTTCTCATAACCCAGTCGCAGTCGGGAACAGTACCTCTGCTTCGTGTAGCTGGTCCTTCATATACTCTCTCATTCACTTCTTCTATATCGCTATCATTAATTGTCCTATTCCGATTTCTGTCTATTCTCGTATCATCTAATATATCATGCACTATCCCATTTACCTCAATATTATCTGGCCCTAAAATCTCACTTATTTTCGTCAACAATTTATCCATTTCATCAAAACCCTTTTCTACTTTAGTAAATAAGTCATTCATACTACTTATCATTCTCCTATCTCTCATTCTCGCATCCATCATGCTTTCTTTTACATCATCTAAGGGGAAACCACACACACTATAGGTATCATTCATACCCAGCCATAATTCATCTGTATTAACTTTATCTCCCATACTCACCTGTACGTTTACACCTTTGTCATGCCTGTTCTGATTCCTACCTATACTTATAAATTTCCCTTGCACTTTCTCCTCACTTAAAATTTCAAAAGCTTCTTTTTCCTATATTCAACTAACACTAATTGTTTATTTTCCAACCCTAACTTCTCATGCATACTAGGTTCATACTTACTCATTTCCAACCAATTGTTCATCCCATTCTCACAAACATTGATCCTATTCCTTCCACACACACAGGAGGACTCACCCAGTTGAACCCTCTGACTACCTAGTTTCCCGAACATCCTGGCAGGCCTAATCCTTTCTTCCTACAAACCTTAGCTATATGTCCATCTACACCTCATTCAGTACACTTCGCACGCTGCTCCTCGCACATCCTTGCATAATAACCATTCTTACCATAAATGCCCCAAATCACATTCGTACTATTACTCCTACATCCACTTGCTATATGCCCAGTCATACCACACCGATAACACTTACCACTTTCTCTTTCTTACACTCACTAATACGATGCCCTGTCTCTCCACACCAGAAACATGCTTCTAACACCCATCTACACTCATTCTTTTTTTATGCCCTACTTTCCCACACCTATAACACTTCCCTTCACGGACACAACTACCTGTCCTACCTCGCTACACACTAGCATTCGTATATCTCCAAACCTGATTCCTTTGCCTAAACCCTTCATTTGTCCGTACGTTTATTCCCCCATTACTCTCCTTAACACTTTTATCTACTACACTATCAGCTACCCTCATTAGTCCTTTCATAACAGCACCTCTAAAACTAACAAATTCTGGCACAATTTCCTCCATTCCAGTTCTCACATTCACAGATTTATTTTCTTTCATACAGCTATCCAACTCACAATCCTTATCTATCTCTAGAATATCATCCCATGTCAGTCTTTCTTTCGTCCACCTCATCTTCTCCTTACGTTTCAAATTGATAAACTTAGCAACATTCTCAGGTTCGGTAGCCAGAAACTTCTTCATTGATTCCTTATTCTCATTTATGCCTTCATCCCCAAACTTCTTCCTAGCTAATGTTACCAACCTACATACATAAATTGACATCGCTTCTCCTAAATTCATCCATGCCTCATCAAAATCATTCTTACACTTATACATAACACTCCCTTTCATACGTTTTACCTGTTCAATTATTCTCTTTTTCACACTTTCATAATCAACATCCCCCGCAACTCATAATCACACCATACATTGTCAACAAATATCCTGACAAATATTTTCCTAACTCCCTTGCCCAAACTATTTTACTATTACCATACCTATCCTGACAATACCATTCATACTCATATAAATCCCCACTACTATGCTGCTTGAGCCTTTCATACCGAGGTACTTCTCTCATAAACACAGTTTCACATATATCAAGTTCATTCTCACTGCTATCATGATTGCTAGCTTCCTTCTTGTTTCTACTTCCTCGCTAGAATATAAAGAATTTAATTCCACACTCATACTCCTATTCTTGATTATGCTCTTCCTAGCCCTTTTCTTACTCACCACTTTCACCCATTTACGATCATCCTCTCTCTCATCCTGACACCTTTTCTTCTCTTTCTTTATATCACTTTTACCTTTCCTTGCATCCTTCCTCTTACCTTTCTGTTCATCCTTACTATACCTAGTCCCTTTAACTTCCCTATCACTATTACTATCACTTTAACTTCCTTTCCCATTATCACTTACCTAAACCTTTTCTTTTACTACCAACACATTACCTGAAGCAGAAGCCTCTCCTCCAACTGCACCTTCACCCATGAATGTTTTCAATCATATTCATTATTTGACCTGTCATCACCCCAAACCCTTCATCCATACGGTCATCCATTCGCCTTTCATTCTCTTGTATCCTAATCTCTAACCCTTCTTCCACTCTTTCTACTGTTCCATTTAACTCCCTGAGCTCCTTCTGCATCGCCTCATTTTCACAACTCAGCCTCGCATTCTCACGCAACAACTTTTCTTTCTCTACGGACAACTTC
>NC_090725.1:216527649-216537649 GCF_036898095.1 Palaemon carinicauda | reverse complement strand
CATTAATGTATCAAAAATATATATGGCTTATTTGAATATGAAAAACACGTAAAAATGTGCAAAATTTATCATATATATATATATATATATATATATATATATATATATATATATATATATATAGGTATATATATATATATATATATATATATATATATATATATATATATATATATATATATATATATATACATATATAAATATATGTATATATAAATATAAGTATATATATATATATATATATATATATATATATATATATATATATATATATATATATATATAAATATGTCTATATATATACATAAATATGTATATATATATATATATATATATATATATATATATTTATATATATATATGTGCGTGTATATATATATATAGATATATATATATATATATATATATATATATATATATATATATATATATATATATATATATATATATATATATATATATATAAAAATATGTATATATATAAATATGTATATATATATATATATATATATATATATATATATATATATATATATATATATATAAATATGTATATATATATATATATATATATATATATATATATATATATATATATATATATTTATATATATATATATATATATATATATATATATATATATATATATATATTGAATAAATAAATATAAATGTCCTACGTAAAACAGATAATGAGACATTAGAATGTGTTTTTTTAACTTTATTACAAAATGTTTTGAGAATACACTTCTAGAATGCTGATACTCTCAGGTGAGTACCTTTTCTGACGATCGCTCAAATGGTACTGACTAACCATCGGCAAGCAAGATGCAATCTTGATCCATCAACATGCGGAAGTGTTAGGTTTTTTGGAATTCTCCACTGTTTTGGAAATATACTGACAAACACATCACCTTATGATTCTAGGGTCATTAATCTTGACGTATAAAACACATATTTTGCATACATGGATTACGACATTACTCTCTCCCTCCACAAGCTCCTCACTTCGGAAGGAAGAGGGCCCTCGCCCTCTCTAATCTTTGTTACATGGAGTACACTCCGACCCGGAATAGGTGTGGCATGTACTAGAAAGAAATGCAATATAAGATACATACATAGAAATCACCCCCCTCCCCCCGAAAAAAAGAAAATACCCATCTACCACAAAATAAAAATAAATAAATATTACATGTAAAAATGTACACAATATAATATAAAATAATCTCACTCATTTCTTCTTATGACCTCTGCAACTAGAATACAGAATACCCAAAGTAAAAAAGAAATAAAAATCATATAAATATCAGTATTATACAACCTCATCAATAACCCCCTTCTGGCTGTGGGCATTACGGACTTTCCAGGCGGGACAGGGTAGGAATAGATATTCCTTCATCCCTTCATTTTACATGTCCGGGTTGACGGCACAATTTCACCAATTTAAAAAAAATCACCGCTATACTTGTACTTACAACTATCAATCAGTGGCTACTAGCCATTTAGCCAAGAAAATAATTCATCTTTCCGTCCTTCTCTTATAGCTTTAAGTATAAGATATTCACATCTACACATTCTGTAACACTGCCTTTCCTCAAGATTGAACTTTAATCCCACCGTCACTTGCCCTTTTTGAACTGCCCCTGCCCCAGTAACCAGGAATCATATAAAAACATGAAAAAATACATTATCTGCCTCACAGATATCACCTGACCTATTTAACCTATGATTTTTTTTAGGTTCACTCAGCAGTATGCCATACGTATTGCTACACTCAGCAAAATTACCACAGCACTTTATGTATACACTAGTCACCAACATAAAAACACATTGCAATCATCAAGTTTATCTAAAACACTTCAAAAGGAGAAATTAAATCTGTTCAAACAACAACAACAGCAAAAAAAAAAAAAAAAATTCTACTCATCAACCCAAGGAATGTCACGTATGCAGGGGTAAAGAGGTACACTCTGATTGACACTTTTGAAAACTACATCTTCCTGCACCACATGTTTGTGTGCCAGGTGATGTTAAGACAATGCGGCATCAATAATTGGTTGTATCCCAACTGTGTTTGATTTAACCATCTTTACTCGGTACGGCCCCAAATATGCTGGCTGTAGTATGTGTTTCCTAGGTTGAAATCGTTTCAAATACACACGATCGCCCACAAATGCTTTTACCGGTGCGGTTTTGAGCCAACCATCATACTTTGAGGTGTGTTTTTCATTAACTCTTTTCAAAAACATTTCAGTGGTATTCTTCACTCTCCCTAAGAGATTCAGTAAATAGACACCGTATTGCTCAATTGAATAATTTGGCAACTTGTGAATTAATCAGGACTGTATACGGTAACAAAGGATCCTGTCCATACACTAAAAAGGATGGTGTTTCCCCTTAGGGAAGCATTATACACAATGTTCAAAGCTAGCTCAGCTCTAGGAAGCATGGCATGGCAATGAAGGGGGTCATCAACCACTAATTAACGTAAAATTCTCACTACTTCCTTATTATGTGATTCCACTATGCCATTAGCTGAAGGCCTATATAGGGTCACTGAAAAGTGTTAAATTTTCATCAAGGCCATGACCGATTTCACCAACTTATTCATAAACTAAAGGCCGTTATCACTTATCAAAATTTTTTGGCAAACAAACCTAGTAATGAAAGATCACAGTGCCTGAGCTAATGAATTTGCTGATTTATCCAAATTTTTTTAAGTATGAGTGTAACCAGTAAATGCATCCACAAAAACACATATATACATATGTTGTGTTAACCCTGGATAGGTACGCTCCTCGGACACCCCTTTAAGGGTATACTCGGACGCGCGCGACCCCGACGCCAAAAAAAATTCTTGAAAAATCAGTTTTTGCAGTAACCTCCTTTTTTCTTTTGCCAAAAAAAAACTTCAATGAATGCTTTTAAACAACTGTAAAGATAAATACTACTCATCTGCTGAAAAACTATTTATTATAAATATTTTTAAAAATTAAGTAGAAAAAAAAGACCTTACATAAAAATTCATAAAAAAAAAGTTTAAACATATATACACAAATCCTTTTAGGAATTGATTCTTGAATGTTTAGGACACATCTTGATGTATTTTAGATGAAGTCAGACCCATGGAGGTGAAGATCTGAAATGAGAAAAAAAGGATAACTTTTTTTGGCCAAAAAAATTTGTCCAAATTTCATGATTTTTTTTTGGGTACCCAAATGAAATAGGAAGTGGCTAATTTTTTTAGGGAATAAACATATGTTATCCTAAAATAGAAATATGTAAAAAAGTCTTCATTATTTTGTAAATTACATTATATCAGGGGCCATATCTAAAGGTAATTTTTTAAGTACTTAGAAATTTCGTAAAAAAATACATATATTTAATATATAATATATTTATGCAGGTAAAAATATACCAAAATATCACAAATTCTATAGGGAACCAGAATATATATAGATAGGGCAACTTACGCTTCGGATATGTCCACAAAATGGCCGCCAACCACACTGACTCAGACTCCCTAATCTGCCACTTGAAATGTAGGAAGGGTATGTCAATTTCAAGGTGTTATTTACTAATCTAATTATTCTTGGATATGCATAAAAATTGTATGGTGGGTTGCTGGATAATTTTCGATTATTTTACGACTATAAAATTAAAATTCTCACCCCCAAAAAATTTTTTGAAAGGAAATAAAATCGAAAAAAAAATAAATGTAAAACAATATAATATTTTAGCTAAAAAAATTTGATGATATTCAATCAAAAAAGAAGTAAAAAAAATTTTCCGACAAATAAACATCTAGAGGAATCATTACTCTGTGATAGTTCCTTAGTACGTAGTAATTTTGAAAGAAATGGGAAAAAACGAAAAATTGGCATTCACCGGAAAATCGAACACATACCTATTTATACGACATATCTGGCTAAAAAAAAGATAGGCATGGGTAGCCAGATCATCTAAAAACACTTTCCAACACTATAAAAATATAAGTTTTGCGACACTACTTGCCAATTCCTTACGGTAACATGACTAAGCAAAAAAATGCAAAACAAATAAAAAGGGGCACTCGCGGAAAAATGGCTAACATTGTAATATACGGCATTTCAGAAAAAAAAAATTCAGCCACGTGCTAGGCAAACCATCAAGGCACATTTTCCGACAAATAAACATCTAAATGAATCATTACTCTGTGATAGTTTCTTAGTACGTAGTAATTTTGAAAGAAATGGGAAAAAACGAAAAAATGGCAATCACAGGAAAATCGAACACATACCTATATATACGCCATATCTGGCTAAAAATAATGATAGGCATGGGTAGCCAGATCATCTAGAAATACTTTCCAACACTATAAAATTATAAGTTTTGCGACACTACTTGCCAATTCCTTACGGTAACATGACTAAGCAAAAAAATGCAAAACAAATAAAATAGGGCACTCGCGGAAAAATGGCCATTCTAATATACGGCATTTCAGAAAAAAAAATTTCAGCCACGTGCTAGGTAAACCATCAAGGCACATTTTCCGACAAATAAACATATAAATGAATCATTACTCTGTGATAGTTCCTTAGTATGTAGTAATTTTGAAAGAAATGGGAAAAAACAAAAAAATGGCAATCACAGGAAAATCGAACACATACCTATATATACGCCATATCTGGCTAAAAAAAAAAGGCATGGGTAGCCAGATCATTTAGAAACACTTTCCAACACTATAAAAATATAAGTTTTGCGACACTTCTTGCCAATTCCTTACGGTATCATGACTAAGTAAAAAAATGAAAAACAAATAAAAAGGGGCACTCGCAGAAAAATGGCCAACATTTTATTATACGCATTTCAGAAAAAAAAATTTCAGCCACGTGCTAGGCAAATCATCAAGGCACATTTTCCGACAAATAAACATCTAAATGAATCATTACTCTGTGATAGTTCCTTAGTACGTAGTAATTTTGAAAGAAATGGGAAAAAACGAAAAAATGGCAATCACAGGAAAATCGAACACATACCTATATATACGCTATATCTGGCTAAAAAAAAAAGGCATGGGTAGCCAGATCATCTAGAAACACTTTCCAACACTATAAAAATATAAGGTTTGCGACACTACTTGCCAATTCCTTACGGTAACATGACTAAGCAAAAAAATGCAAAACAAATAAAAAGTGGCACTCGCGGAAAAATGCCCAACATTCTAATATACGGCATCTCATATAAAAAAAAAGACATGCACGTGTTAGCCCAACCATCAAGGCACACTTTCTAACACATAAACATGAAAAAAAAATCGATAATATAAGACAATTCCTTACTACGTAGTAAATTTTTACAAATATTGGAAAAAAACAGAAATTGGCAACCGCAGTTAAATACCCAATATACCAATAACTACGTCGTATCTGACAAAAACAAAGTCACGCATGGGTAGCCAGATCATCTAGAAACACTTTCCAACACTATAAAAATATAAGTTTTGCGACACTACTTGCCAATATCTTACGGAAAAATGACTTGGCAAAAAAAATGAAAAAAAATGAAAAAGGGGCACTCGCGGTAAAAGGCCCAACATTCTAATATACGGCATCTCAGATAAAAAAAAAGACATGCACGTGTTAGCCCAATCATCAAGGCACACTTTCTAACACATAAACATGAAAAAAAATCAATAATATAAGGCAATTCCTTACTACGTAGTAAATTTTTACAAATATTGAAAAAAAAACAGAAATTGGCAACCGCAGTTAAATACCCAATATACCAATAACTACGTCGTATCTGACAAAAAAAAAGTCACGCATGGGTAGCCAGATCATCTAGACACACTTTCCAACACTAAAAAAGCAAAAGTTTTACGACACTATTTGGCCATATCTTACGGAAAAATGACTTGGCAAAAAAATGAAAAAAAATGAAAAAGGGGCACTCGCGGTAAAATGGTCCTCGTGGTGATGAACGACATTTTAACTAAAAAAAAATCATGCACATGGTAGCCAAACAATCCACCAAGACTTTCCACAACTGATAACCTATAAAAGTTGCACCATTCTACGACAATTTCATAATACGTAATAACTTTGATAATTATGCAAATTACCTTAGAAGGGTAAACTCGGTCGCGCTCGACCCCGACGCGTCTCAGAAATCGGGGAAGGAGTACAGCTACAGCAATGCACATCTGGACACTACTAGAGCGTGTAGGCGAGACACCTACTGCAGGTCGATCACCCACAAATTCAGTCACGGGGGTGAGTCACGTGAGAAAAACCTCTTTTTTTTTGACGCTCGGGGTCGCGGACGACCCACCGTACCGTTCCAGGGTTAAAACAATAGGAATTGGTCCTACCACATCCATATGCACCCTATAAAATCTAATAGGAATCACAGACCACTTTCTGGCTTTCGGTAGAGAGTTTTTTTTTTATGTTCTTTGAAACAGTTAAAAACATGACAACGTTTTATATAATTTTCTATAGATTTTCACATTCCTAACCAAAAGAAGGATTCCCGTGCTCTCCTGAATGTTCTATCAATCACTAAATACCCTGCATACGGACTGGCATGTACAATGTGGATGGCTCATTTAATTAAAGAGGGAGGTAGAACTACCCATGCACAAAATTCCCCTACCCACTTCTCGTAAGCACAATATAAGATATTGTCTATAAAAAAAATTCCCATGAGGCACATTCAGAAATGATTGATAACTCTAAGATTCCCCTTTATTCACTGCTCGCACTCTTTCCATCGATTCCTTCTTTTTTTCTGCCACTCTCTGACTTCTTTTATGTCCCAACCTCCCAAGTCAATCACATATGCATCATCAGGGCACTCATTCTGGACACCCCTGATCAAGTCCTCGGCCACCAACATATATTGACCTTCACCGCTCCAATCTCTCTCTCTCTCTCTCTCTCTCTCTCTCTCTCTCTCTCTCTCTCTCTCTCTCTCTCTCTCTCTCTCTCTCGCAGAACTCATTTTCTGATTGCTCCTTGTGTGAATTCACATCCCTTCCTCTATTTTGATGAGGGTCTTCAATATTTTAGTTTCATTCTTCGCCCTCTTTTGTGCCCTAGTTGTTACCCTTATTACTGCACCTCTAGCTTTACCTTCTATGTGGTGAAACCCCTTTATATTAAACTCTAACAATCTTTCAATCTATCTCGCTTGTCTAGATGTCAAGTCACTTTTATAAGATAAATCATGAAAGGGGCGATGATCACTTTAGAACTTAATCGACTGACCTAATAAAAAGATCCTAAAGAATAACCAAAGCCTCTCGATCCAATGTACTATAATTCTTCTCTGCCCCTTTTAATGCCCTGAAAGCGAAACAAATGGGTCGCTCTCTACCTTTATCATCTCGTTGAGAAACTACGCCACCAATAGCTGAGCTACTCTCATCTGTTGTTACTAAAAACAGGGCATCAAATCTTGGATATGCAAGTTAGTCATCGCTAGTTAAGGCAGCTTTCAAATGGTTAAAGGTCCTTTCCTCTCCCACTCCCCAATTTATTAGTTTTTGTTTCTTTAACGCATCTAAGGGTCTCGCTATTTCTCCAAAACCTCTTATGAATTTACGGTAATACCCAGCGAGCCAAAAGAACCCAGCTACTTACTTATGGGTACGTGGCCTGGGGAAATCTCTAATAGCTTCTACTTTACTGGGGCTGGGTTGGATACCTTCTGGGGTTAATATGTGACCTAAAAATTCGACCTGTTTAGAGAAAAATTTGCACATTGACAAAATTATTTTCATACCATTACATTGCAATGCTTCTAAAGCTTTACAAATATTATTACTATGTACTTCAGCATTTTTCCTTTTAATTATGATATCATCTAAATAAACAAGAACAACATGGCCAATTAAGGGAGACAAAAACGCCATCATTACTCTACGGAAATGACTTGGAGTATTTTTAACACTGTAAGGAAGAAAATTTAACTGAAATTGTTGATTGTTAGCTATACATGTCGTTTTACATTTACTATATTCCTGAATGGGTATTTAATAGTATCCAGATTTTAAATCAATAGTTGTAAAATATTTACTATCCCGTACCTTCACAAGTAATTCTTTGATCGAGGGCAATGGAAATGCATTATCCTTAGTGACTGCATTCAACATCCTATAACTAACACACAATCTTACCGAGCCATCCTTTTTACTAACAGCTACAATTGGAGAAGCATGGGGGATTCGTTCTCCTCGATTATCCCTTGTTCCCTTAATTTACTAATTTTCCTTTATATCTCTCCCTGGAAATGAATGGGCACCTTATAAGGTCTTGACCTGATCGGCTCCGCCTTCCTAGTTTCAATGCTAAAGGGAAATTAATCAATCGTCTAGGGTGGCTCGTCTCCAATTGCTATTACATCGGAATAATTAACAACAATGTTACTAACTACAGGTTGATATTCTGGCAAACATAGTTTTCGCGCATAAATAATCAAGTTCTGAGTGCATTCGTCTGTGTGGGCAGGAGTTGTGGCTCCCAAGATCCCATAATTAACAATTCTGCATAACTCTAATCCACACACAGAATCAGTTCCTAACACAACTCTTTTATTTGACAAATTAACTATCGTTATATCAGCTCTGTTCTTTTTTATTTCCGACAAGCCCTATAAGTACACGTGTGCCCAATTGTCATGGAGTTTAACAACAACCTTTGTTCTTTCTGGAAGAGGCTGACACGGGGTCACTGAAATATTCGTAAGTGTCTGAGGAGACAACACTTCTCATCTTTCAGGTACAGTTGTTACCTTACTTAAAGGTTTAAAGGTTTAAAGGTCGCTCATGAATGGCAGAGGCAAGGGACAGTGACATTGCCCTAGCAATCAGGACAATGCCCTAGAGATTGACCATATATTATATGATTAATGCCCAAGCCTCCTCTCCACCCAAGCTAGGACCAGGGAGGGCCAGGCAGTGGCTGTTGATGACTGAGCAGATAGACTTACAGGCTCCCCCAAACCGCCCCCCCCCCGACCTTAGCTCACAAGGATGGTAAGGTTGCAGACACTAATGGCACTAACGAGTCTGAGCGGGACTCGAACCCCCGACTGGCAAACACCAGGCAGAGACGTTACCAATCAGGCCACAGCAACCTCTTAATCGTCTTACAAGCACTTACTCTCTCATGACTTTCTATCGGCAAAATGCACCCTCCTGGTTTTACTGATATTGTATCATTTTCTCCAAAAATGCATAAATGAATGATAATGATAAAATCAATCCCTAATATAGCCTTGATTCCTGGAATTCCCAAGGTGGGCAACACAAAAAAATAATGTGTAAACGTCACTGATCCCACCTTAATGTTGACAATCGTTGTATATCTTGCGGATAATTTATTTCCTCCTGGCATGTCAAGGATGATGGATGCTGCTGACTGTAGTCTGTTTGAGGAGAATCTTTTTTCAATCAGCGAAAAGCTGACTCCTTTGTCGATCAAAGCTCGAATGGATCTATCTGGTAAGTCAATCCGGACTGCTAACATTCCTAGCTGCCCATTAGGATATATGGGGCACGTGCCAACGACCTCGCTTGCAATGCCGCAGCCCATTGTTCCTGTCCCTAGTGCTGCTGGGGTGAGGTCGAGGGTACCTATGGAGGTGCCAGTGCCTGCTTTATCAAGTCTGTCGTAGTCACTCCCATCGCTGCCTCAGCTGCTGCTTCTGATGTCCTGCGGAGGGGGCCTGGTATTATCAATCTCCCTCGGCTCCCCCTTCCTCTCTTTCCTTTTCCTCGGATGATGGGGGAGGGGGGATGGTGTGCGTGTGCCACAGCCCGCCCGCCTTCTGCGTTTTTGCTTGGCACTCTCGAGATATAGGATCATAGGCATGACAAGTGTAACAATGGGAGGATCCTTGTGTGTGTACCTCCACTCGTCGGTGCCCCTCTCCCCCACACTGCCAACATTTGAAGACTCTTCTCACCTGCTGACTAAGTTATCCCCTCTCCTGGTTTGGGGATTGGTGAGTGCCT
>NC_090725.1:216520149-216522649 GCF_036898095.1 Palaemon carinicauda | reverse complement strand
ATTTTGGTCAGGAAGTTCGTATGATTGGCCTTGATTTAGTGCTGCCTTTGACAGTGTTAATCATGATGCACTTGTTTTCGAAGTGAAACAGTTGGGAGTGGGTGGGTCGTTTCTTAGCATTATTATTGATATTTTTAAGTAATAGATCTCAAAGAGTTGTTGTTGATGGGCACTATAGTGAGTATAGGAATGTGATATCCGGTGTTTCACAGGGTAGTGTTCTTGGCCCATTACTTTTCATACAATATACACATGACATGTGGTTTGGCCTAGAAAACAAGCTTGTTGCATGTTGAGATGATGCTACTTGGTTTGCATCAATTCCATCCCCTGAATGTAGATCTGGGTTGCTGAATCCCTTAATAGAGATCTAGCTAAAATTAGTGTATGGTGCAAATTATGGGGTATGAAGTTGAATCCTAACAAAACTCAAAGTATGATTGTAAGTAGGTCAAGGACGGTGGCTCCTCAACATCCGGATCTCAGTATTGATAATGTTTCTTTAAATTTGTATGATTCTTTTAAAATTTTAGGTGTGATTCTCGACGGCAAACTTACTTTAACCCTGGATAGGTACGGTGGGTCGTTTGCGACCCCGAGCGTCAAAAAAAAAACAGGTTTTTCTCACGTGACTCACCCCTGTGACTGAATTTGTGGGTGATCGACCTGCAGGAGGTGTCTCCCCTACACGCTCTAGTAGTGTCCAGATGTGCATTGCTCTAGCTGTACTCCTTCCCCGATTTCTGAGACGCATCGGGGTCGTTCGCGTCCGAGTTTACCCTTCTGAGGTAGTTTGCATAATTATCAAAGTTATTACGTATTATGAAATTGTCGTAGAATGGTGCAACTTGTATAGGTTATCAGTTGTGGAAAGTCTTGGTGGATTGTTTGGCTACCATGTGCATGTTTTTTTTTTTAGTTAAAATGTCGTTCATCACCACGAGGACCATTTTACCGCGAGTGCCCCTTTTTCCTTTTTTTTCATTTTTTTGCCAAGTCATTTTTCCGTAAGATATTGCCAAATAGTGTCGTAAAACTTTTGCTTGTTTAGTGTTGGAAAGTGTGTCTAGATGATCTGGCTACCCATGCATGACTTTGTTTTTGTCAGATACGACGTAGTTATTGGTATATTGGGTATTTAACTGCGGTTACCAATTTCTGTTTTTTTTTTCAATATTTGTAAAAATTACTACGTAGTAAGGAATTGCCGTATATTATTCATTTTTTTTTCATGTTTATGTGTTAGAAAGTGTGCCTTGATGGTTGGGCTAACACGTGCATGTCTTTTTTTTTATCTGAGATGTCGTATATTAGAATGTCGGGCATTTTACCGCGAGTGTCCCTTTTTAATTTTTTTTAATTTTTTTGCCAAGTCATTTTTCCGTAAGATATTGCGAAATAGTGTCGTAAAACTTTTGCTTTTTTAATGTTGGAAAGTGTGTCTAGATGATCTGGCTACCCATGCGTGATTTTGTTTTTGTCAGATACGACGTAGTTATTGGTATATTGGGTATTTAACTGCAGTTGCCAATTTCTGTTTTTTTTTCAATATTTGTAAAAATTTACTACGTAGTAAGGAATTGCCGTATATTATTCATTTTTTTTTCATGTTTATGTGTTAGAAAGTGTGCCTTGATGGTTGGGCTAACACGTGCATGTTTTTTTTTTTTATCTGAGATGCCGTATATTAGAATGTTGGGCATTTTTCCGCGAGTGCCCCTTTTTATTTGTTTTGCATTTTTTTGCTTAGTCATGTTACCGTAAGGAATTGGCAAGTAGTGTCGCAAAACTTATATTTTTATAGTGTTGGAAAGTGTTTCTAGATGATCTGGCTACCCATGCCTATTTTTTTTTTTAGCCAGATATGGCGTATATATAAGTATGTGTTCGATTTTCCTGTGATTGCCATTTTTTCGTTTTTTCCCATTTCTTTCAAAATTACTACGTACTAAGGAACTATCACAGAGTAATATTTCATTTATATGTTTATTTGTCGGAAAATATGCCTTGATGGTTTGCCTAGCACGTGGCTGAAATTCTTTTTTTCTGAAATGCCGTATATTAGAATGGCCATTTTTCCACGAGTGCCCCTTTTTATTTGTTTTGCATTTTTCTGCTTAGTCATGTTACCGTAAGGAATTGGCAAGTAGTGTCGCAAAACTTATATTTTTATAGTGTTGGAAAGTGTTTCTAGATGATCTGGCTACCCATGCCTATCTTTTTTTTAGCCAGATATGGCGTATATATAGGTATGTGTTCGATTTTCCGGTGATTGCCATTTTTTCGTTTTTTCCCAATTCTTTCAAAATTACTACGTACTAAGGAACTATCACAGAGTAATGATTCCTCTAGATGTTTATTTGTCGGAAAATTTTGTTTACTTTTTTTTTGATTGAATATCATCAAATTTTTTAGCTAAAATATTGTTTTACATTTTTTTTTTCGATTTTATTTCCCTTCAAAAAAAAATTTTTGGGTCAGAATTTTAATTTTATAAACG
>NC_090725.1:216477625-216502625 GCF_036898095.1 Palaemon carinicauda | reverse complement strand
CTGCAGACAAAATCCGAGATTTCGACCAATTTCGCGCCAAAATTAGCTCCTATTTTCCTGGTTTTAACGTCATAAAAGACCAGAAAGATCTCTACCTATCAAGAACTGACGCTACTGCACAAACTGTCAAGCAGTTCTTTCATCGACAACAAGTCAACTCACCTTTTGGATTCCTATTCTTGAATAGAGTTGAGAAAGATGGCATAGAGGTGCCTAAACGACTTTTTCCTTTGCAAAAGAACAGCTTGCTCTCAAAATGGTCCGAGATTAGATCCATAACTGAACAGGTAAACGCCTATGAGTACACAAGCCAGGAAAGTCAAATTGCTTCTGGCAGAGAAAGACTTTAACTACGTTCTTCCTGCTATATTCGCGGATGAAGCCTTGGAAAAGTTTTTCGGTCAAGCCAGGCAAAGAAGTGGTGCAAAACTTCTACATTGATGTAGTTGACATTATGGCTGCAGCAAAAGTTACAAATTTGCAGACACTTCTAAAGCATGACATTATGCCAGAATCTAGTTTCTCGTGTGCTTGATTGCGACAAGAATTGTACTTCTTCCATAAATCCAGATGAGCGAAGTGAACTCATTGACGAGATCACTCCTCAAGACACTCGGGAACTCTTGAGGTCTGCTGATAACCTTAAGCATAAAGTTGTATATTTGGCTGGATACCTTGTTCATAAATATTGTAATAGCACTAGTATGGAGGATATCATGGATGGTGAAGATGGTAACGATGGTGTCATCTGAGTTCTTAGATCATTTGAATAGAGGTGGACTGAGTGTGCCAACTATTTCAACTGTCTTTTCTGTACATAATGCCTATAATTTGCATGCCATGACTAAAATGCATTGCCGCTTCCATTTTGCTGAATTGTTATCTTTTGTAGATGCACCTTTAGCTACTAATAATGCAGCATGTACGACTTTAGCCAACATTCTATTGAAAGCTCAGGTTCTCAATGTAATTGACAAAGAAAAGGCTGTGAGATGCCTCAGGAGGCAAAAAAAGCTCTCCATCTAGCGATGTTCATCTAATCAAATGTTAATGTCTTTGAGTTTTGTTGTGATGAGAAATACCGTTCTTTATTTCTTATTTTAGTGTTTCATTGTTTTAGGGCTTGTTTGGAATGTTTGAGTAATACAATATTTGACAATATATATTAAATTTGGACAGAACTACAAACTTGCCTCTTATTATAATCAGCCATCCCTCACCATCTATGAGTTACACACAAAAACGAGTAAAAATGACCAAAAATTCACTATTTTGACCTTGAAATATGACCTTTTGACCTTGAAGATGATGAAGATGACCCCAGGTGGTGTTGAAAATTTCACTATTGAATTCACCGTCCTCAAAAAACCCCCATTTTGACTCAGAGAACGTGTTTCTATCCCTTCTTAGAAGTCATTTTAGTCCTGGACTCAAGTTAATCCTTCAGACTCAAGTTAAAAACCCCGATCAGGGAACGTTCCAGTCCTTTCTTGAAGGACGATATATGACAATATATATTAGATTCGGACAGCTCTGCAGACTTGCCTCATATTATAATCAGCTATCTCTCACCATTTATGAGTTACACACAAAAAACGAGCAAAAATGACCAAAATTCACAAATTTGACCTTGATAAATGACCTTTAGACCTTGAAGATGACCCCAGGTGGTGTTGAAAATGTTACTATTGAACTCACCATCCTCAAAAACCCCCATTTTGATCCAGAGAACGTGTTTCTAGCCCTTCCAGAAGTCATTTTAGTCCAGACTCAGGTTAATCTTTCAGACTCAACTTAAAAACCCCGAGCAGGGGACGTTCCATTCCTTCCTTAAAGGAGTCTATGATATACATATATATATATATATATATATATATATTTATATATATATATGTATACACACTAATATATATATATACATATATATATATATATATATATATATAAATATATATATATATATATATATATATAATATACTTATATATATATAATATATATATGTATATATATATACATATATATATATAAATATATATATATATATATATATATATATATATGAAGTTAAAGAGATGTTGTCAATACAAAGGTCAGGTCGTTGAAGTACCATCGTCGTTACCTACTTGTAATGATACTTTGAGTTTTGTTTAGTTTTAAATAATCCCAATAATTTGTAATATGCTGAGATTTAATCTTTGTCCCAAGGAATACAGCAGCCATAGTTCAACCATTATGAGATGGAATGAATGCAAAGAGAGTAGCATCATTTGGATATGCAACAAGCTTCTATTTTATGCCAAACTATATATCATCTGTGTATTGTATGAAAATCAGTGGCCCGAGAGCACCACCTGAAGTAGCATCAGATATGATATTTACATAATCATTAAATATTTTCCGCAACATCCTACTTAAAAAATCCACAATTGCCATGTTATTCCCTAGTATTGGTTAGTGGCAAAGCTTTTGTACCGCGGCCGTCCACTGTATTTTATTTCTTTCCCTCTTGCTTTTTTGAAGTTCGTATAGTTTATATTTGAATGATTTATTATTGTTTTGTTACTGTTCTTAGAATAATTGATTTAAATTGTTCATTACTTCCCTTGTATCTGATATATTCCCTTATTTCCTTTCCTCACTGAACTATTTTCCCTTTGGGAAGCCTTGGCGATATTGCATTCTGCTTTTCCAAATAGGGTTGTAGCTTGGCTAGTAGTAATATAGTGATAATAATAAGAAAAGACCCACCTACCCCCATGTTTAAAATTGAGAACAAAGTGCCTTAATATTAACATGGTAAAAGAAAGCACCATAATCCACGCCAATTCGCACTAGCTTCCTAGCCATAATCGAGGGATTTCTGTAAAGCATTGGAAAGTGTAAGAAAGCCTTCATATGTTCAAAGTCTTTTACAAAAGCTAAACAATAAAGTAAGCAACAAATGATTACTTTCAGACGTTTAGCCGCGAGACATTCGCAAACTTTAGATAATAATGGAATTACGTAAATTGGGAGGTAATCAGCAAAGCTCTAGATACTATAAACACATTTACCTAATGGAGTAACATTAGGAGCTAAGAAATCAGCACACTCTCTCTCTCTCTCATCTCTCTCTCTCTCTCTCTCTCTCTCTCTCAATATATATATATATATATATATATACACATACATACATATATATATATATATATATATATAGAGAGAGAGAGAGAGAGAGAGAGAGAGAGAGAGAGAGAGAGAGATAAAACAGGAAAAATTTCATTTGGGTATATACTTCCGAAAGCATCAAGTGCCAACAAAAATGCTTTCATTTCACGGGACCGAAAAGCTAAACTACCTTGTTTAGCTGCAGGCAAATAAAAATGGGAAGATCAAGTTTGTCATTAGTCTGCTTACTGTCAATGACATTGCCAGGAGGGTTGTCATTTTCCTATGATCAGTGAGCTGCAGAGCCATCTGGTTTAAGCAAAGAAAAAACACTAATAAGTCTACACCAGATAATACAGATTTATGGATAGTCCATCATATGTACCACTGAGTTATACCAGAAATATTTTATTAATCATGACATTACATATCTTTCCAGATTAAATTAAGCTTAAACTGGGTGATTGTCAACTCTTAGCTGAATATAATTGTTCCGAGTCAAATCTGATGTATTACTTTTCCAAAGATGAGAAGTCTCCATTTTCTTTTTTTTTTCTTTTTTTTCTTTTTTTCCATGTAAGAGCGTCTGCAATCAACATTGAGCCAGAGTTTGTCCTCCAGTTGGTATTTTCACACACGATATGATTATGATTAACGTGACTCTTCATAAAAATGGGACCAACTCAAATGTAAAAGGCTGCTCATAATGCCATTGGAGTTTGCTTGTTATTTAATGTATATCTTTCAAGAGTCTGTTACATCAGGGATAAGCCTTAATTACTAACAAAACTAGGAATGATGACGCCGTCTAATTGGAGACCCAGCGTTTCTTGTTATACAAGAAGAGTCTGTTTATTATTA
The DNA here is from genome assembly GCF_036898095.1 of Palaemon carinicauda. Classification (NCBI taxonomy): domain Eukaryota; kingdom Metazoa; phylum Arthropoda; class Malacostraca; order Decapoda; family Palaemonidae; genus Palaemon; species Palaemon carinicauda. Next base: position 216,498,614 of record NC_090725.1, on the reverse strand, counting down.
TTATTATTATTATTATTATTATTATTATTATTATTATTATTATTATTATTATTATTATTATTATTAGCTAAGCTACGACCGTAGGTGGAAAACGGACTACTATAAGACCAGGGGCTATAACGTGGAAAATAATTCGGTCAGGAAAGAACTTAAGGAAGCAGATAGAATAGTGTGCCAGATCGTACCCCGAACTCTAACTCAGGACAGTGGGAGAGCATAATACAGACATTATGACACTGAACAAGACTAGAGAAAGATAGTTTTATTTTCATGTGTTCTTATCCTGGAAGAGGTGCTTGCCATAGCTAAAGAGTCTCTTCTACCCTTACGAAGTAGAAAGCTATCCATGAGCAATTGCTGTGCAGTCGATAAACCATTACTGAACATATTTTCTATATTAGTACCGTCAGGTATACGCGGCCAGAGTATTTTGTGTACGTGTAGGAAAAGGAAAATTGAGCTGTAACAAAAGAGGGATCCAATGCAGTCCTATTTTGCCAGTCAAAGGCACCAACACCTCTATAGTGGTAGTGTCTCTACGGGCGGATGGTGCCTTGGCCAACCTACTATCTAGGAGGTCTATCCAATTACCAGATCTGTGAGTAGCCTCATTCATTATTTTCTTACATCATGATACAGAGGCAAAGTTCAGAAAGCTTTTGCGGCGTGGAGATCAGTAGGTGAAACAGAAATTAACCACACCCTGTGGTTAGTAATAAAAACACCAAAGAGGCCTTTTTATCATCTTATTGCATCTTAGCCATAATAGTAAAAAGACTATCGAATATACATTCCTCCTTGGCAGGACTCCGAAATATAGGTAACAAATCAAAGTTTTTATCACTGACCCATTAGTTTATGACCTGGATCTCAAGACGTCTACAATCATAGCAGGACTTATGAGATGTAGGGTGTTCAGTACTATTACGCACCGGTATTCCCCTTTCCTCCAGGATTGACATCCTGTTTCGAAATTTCTGCTTTCTTGAAACCTAGAATAAGCAGTCCAGACAAGTGTCTCTTTTAAGAAACCAAAGTTTCTGAGCATAACAGAATATCATAGTGTCTGTAACAATTGTAAGGTCTATCGTATTGCCATGTAGTCCACGAACTATAATTTCTGATCACTGGCAATTTTAAGGCGTAGTGAGCCTGTATTTTTCCCAAAATCTGCAAAGAGAGCATAAACTAAAGGCAATGAAGTCTCATCACATGCCCCTCCATATAAAAGATATCAACACATAGATTAAAGGCAAAGTGTTAGTTAAAAAGGTAGAAAACTACAAGCAATAATAAAAAGAAAAAAGTTCAGATATCAGTAACAACATTAAAGTACCTTGTATATAATTATTTAATAAGCATATATACAAAATGGCTCTGGCTCGTCGTACAAAGATATTCCTGGAATTGCAACTATATTTAGCTTTATTATAGACCTACCTTTGAAGTTCCTTCGTCTCCTTTTAAAAGCATCCGGTCATAGCAAATATATTCATCGTTTTATACTTGAAGGATATTGACCTATTGTTGAAATAAATAAAGTGAACGTGATAATGGACAGAAGTTTCCAGTTGTTTTAATGTCTCCTGGAACAATAAACTTTTAAGACGGTGACTTTCTTCTTATCAGAGAGAGAGAGAGAGAGAGAGAGAGAGAGAGAGAGAGAGAGAGAGAGAGAGAGTAATATAATTGTTTGATAAGGATACTTTAATTGATTATAGTTAGTTATTCTTTATATCACTAAATGAGTTAAAAAATAAATGAAGAAAAAACGAAAAAGGTCAAATAGAATTACACTAATACACAAAAAAAGTCCATTAAATATAGAGAGATGACGATAACAATGATGAAACCCACATAGATACTAAGAAAATATCAATTCAAATAAAAAAGTAGGCCGGGGTATGTGGTGACATAATATCAGTCTCTTCATTGACATCATCTACACTATATTAAGGAGGGAAAATTTTCTTTTGGTAAAATACGTTTAGGACGTTTATTATTATTATTATTATTACTATCCAAGCTACAACCCTAGTTGGAAAAGCAAGATGCTATAAGCCCAGGGGCTCCAACAGGGAAAAATAGCCCAGTGAGGAAAGGAAATAAGGAAATAAATAAATGAAGAGAACAAATTAACAATAAATCATTCTAAAAAACAGTAACAACGTCAAAACAGACATGTCACATATAAACTATTAACAGCATCAAAAACAAATATGTCATAAATAAACTATAAAAAGACTCATGTCCGCCTGGTCAACAAAAAAGCATTTGCTCCAACTTTGAACTTTTGAAGTTCTACTGATTCAACCACCCGATTAGGAAGATCATTCCACAACTTGGTAACAGCTGGAATAAAACTTCTAGAGTACTGCGTAGTATTGAGCCTCGTGATGGAGAAGGCCTGGCTATTAGAATTAACTGCCTGCCTAGTATTACGAACAGGATAGAAATGTGCAGGGAGATCTGAATGTAAAGGATGGTCAGAGTTATGAAAAATCTTATGCAACAGGCATAATGAACTAATTGAACGACGGTGCCAGAGATTAATATCTAGATCAGGAATAAGAAATTAAATAGACCGTAAGTTTCTGTCCAACAAATTAAGATGAGAATCAGCAGCTGAAGACCAAACAGGAGAACAATACTCAAAACAAGGTAGAATGAAAGAATTAAAACACTTCTTCAGAATAGATTGATCACCAAAAATCTTGAAAGACTTTCTCAATAAGCCTATTTTTTGTGCAATTGAAGAAGACAGAGACCTTATATGTTTCTCAAAAGTAAATTTACTGTCGAGAATCACACCTAAAATTTTGAAAGAGTCATACATATTTAAAGAAACATTATCAATACTGAGATCCGGATGTTGAGGAGCCACCGTCCTTGACCTACTTACAATCATACTTTGAGTTTTGTTAGGATTCAACTTCATACCCCATAATTTGCACCATGCACTAATTCTAGCTAAATCTCTATTAAGGGATTCACCAACCCTAGATCTACATTCAGGGGATGGAATTGATGCAAAGAGAGTAGCATCATCTGCATATGCAACAAGCTTGTTTTCTAGGCCAAACCACATGTCATGTGTATATAGTATGAAAAGTAATGGGCCAAGAACACTACCCTGTGGAACACCGGATATCACATTCCTATAATCACTATGGTGCCCATCAACAACAACTCTTTGAGATCTATTACTTAAAAAATCAATAATAATGCTAAGAAACCACCCACCCACTCCCTACTGTTTCAGTTTGAAAACAAGGGCCTCATGATTAACACGGTCAAAGGCAGCACTAAAATCAAGGCCAATCATACAAACTTCCCGACCACAATCAAGGGATTTCTGTACAGCATTGGAGATTGTAAGAAGGGCATCACATGCTCCAAGGCCTTTACGAAAACCAAATTGCAAACTAGGGAGTAGATGATTACCTTCAGCAAACCTATTAAGACGTTTTGCCAGAAGACGTTCAAAAACTTTAGATAATATGGGAGTTATGGAAATTGGGCGGTAATCAGTGGGACTTGAGCTACCACAAACACATTTACATAGAGGAGTAACATTACCAATTCTCCAACTAGTGCTAAAAGCTCCTCTTCTTGCTAACTTGCGCAAAATAACAGATAACTTTGGAGCTAAGAAATCTGCTGTCTTTATAAAACACAAAGGAAAAATACCATTTGGGTCTACACCTCCATAAGCATCAAGGTCCATCAACAGAGCTTTAATCTCACGAGATCGAAAAGCTAAACTAGTTAGTTTAGCCTCAGGAAAACAGGAATGAGGAAGTTCAAGTTTTTCATTACTCTTTTTACTGTCAAAAACATCAGCCAAAAGGGTTGCCTTTTCCTTTGGACAGTGAGTGACTGAGCCATCTGGTTTAAGTAAAGGAGGAACTGTTGCATCTACACCAAAGAGTGCAGATTTAAGGGTAGACCACCATTTATGTTCCTGAGTTGTACCAGAAAGTGTTTCTTTTATGGTTAAATTGTACTCCTTTTCAGTTGAGGCATAAACTCTCTGAGCAAAAGCTCGAAGCTGAGTATAGTTGTTCCAGGTCAAATCTGATCTGTTCCCCTTCCAAAGATGATAGGCCTCCTGTTTCTCCAAATAAGCACGTCTACAAACATCATTGAACCACGGTTTGTCCTTCACTCGATACCTTAGCACACGAGAAGGGATACGCCTATCAATTATGTTGACTAGATTCTCATTCAAAGGGACAACAGGATCTACACTATTATATAATTGTGACCAATTCAAGCACAAAAGATCATGTAAAATCCCATTCCAGTCTGCTTGGGATTTCATATAAATTTTACAAGAATATGATATATCAGGGACAGGCTGCTCAGTCTTCACTAATAATGAAATCAAGGCATGATCAGATGTCCCGACTGGAGAACCAACCTTACTAGTTATAACGCCAGGGGAGTCAGTGTATACGAGGTCCAAGCAATTACCAGACCTGTGAGTAGCTTCATTTATGATTTGCTCACAGCCTGATTCAGAGGCAAAGTCTAAAGCTCTTAAGCCATGGCGATCGGTAGGAGAGATAGAACTTAACCACTCCCTATGGTGAGCATTAAAATCACCAACAAAGACAAAAGAAGCCTTTCTATCATCTTCTTGTATCTTAGCCATAATGGTAAGAAGACAATCGAAGATAGAATCATCTATGTCTGGATTCCGGTAGATCGAACACAAATAAAAGTTGTTATGCCTGCCACAAACTTTTATTACCTGAATCTCATGACATCCACATTGATAGCAGGACTTATGAGAAGCAGGGTACTCGGTCCTAATATACACCGCCATTCCCCTGGCCCTAGGGATGGCATCACGTTTCAACATTATTGGCTTCTTAAAACCAGTTATAAGGAGCTCAGATGAGTGCCTCATATTAGAAACCAAAGTTTCTGAGCACAAAAGAATATCATACTGTCTGGACGCAACTGTAAGGTCTTGGATATTTGCATGAAGACCACGAATATTGCAATACAGAAGACGACATTGACGAAATCTAGGACGTACTGGTCCCGGATTTCGCTCAATGTCTCCAGACAGCATAAGAATTAATAGAAATAAAAAAGAGACAGCATACTTAAAAACTAGATTAACAAGAATTATAACAAAAACAATACGTACAGAATTATAAACAAAGTGATTGATGATACCCATAGACTATAGTAAAAAGTCGGAAAAACTGGTCAACATGGAGGAGCCGATACACCATGCAAGGCTAAATACCCTCCAGGATAGCCACTTCAACTGAAGGGAGGACAGTAAGGATGGTTTTGAGAAGAAAAATAATCAGAAAAAGGAAAAGACAACCTCTTGATAAACCACCAGGCATCCATGGCCCTTCTATTAAGCCTGCCCAACACACCATTTCAAAAAAACAAGAGGAAGAAAAAAAAATAAGATAGAATAGTGTGCCTGAGTGTACCCTCAAGCAAGAGAACTCCAACCCAAGACAGTGGAAGACCATGGTACAGAGGCTATGGCACTACCCAAGACTAGAGAACAGTGGTTTAATTTTGGAGTGTCCTTCTCCTAGAAGAGCTGCTTACCACAGCTAAAGAGTCTCTTCTACCCTTACCAAGAGGAAAGTACACTGAACAAATTGCAGTACAGCAATTAACCCCTTGGGTGAAGATGTGTTAAGTATCACATTGTTGTCAGATGTATGAGGAAAGACGAGAATATGTAAAGAATAGGCCAAACTATTCTGTGTAAGTGTAGGCAAAGAAAAAATAAGCCGTGACCAGAGAGAGGGATCCAATGCATTACTGTCTGGCCAGTCAAAGGATCCAATACCTCTCTAGTGGTAGTATCTCAACGGGCGGCTGGTGCCCTGGCCAACCTTGCTTTTATTATATAATATCAAGTTAGTAGAATGTAGATATTAATATCTGATTTTACATCAATTGTTGGTAAACAACATTAGCAGTTCGAATTTTCTTTAAAAGGTTATGGTCTCGGAAAGCCGTCACTAATGCGTTAATTTGCACCGTTGCTTATTCATGTTTTCACCCATCGTTTCTGATGTGACTATAATCTTCCTTTGTCCATTAAATATGTATGATAATAAATAGTAATGTATGCGGTACTTTTCCGTAGACATATATCTTTTCATATTCTTTTGTATCTGACCCATTGACTAAACGCCAACACTTTCCCAATCCTCTAAAGTGTCCTTTTCCTCAATTTCATGTGCACGAGGGATCAGCACGAAATACTTTCAATTAACATCCTGTCAAAAGACACCTGACACTCTTAGTCTACTTTGAAATGAGTTACTCCGACAGTGTTTGCAACAAGACACTGCTTCGGTCGGGGAGAGAGAGAGAGAGAGAGAGAGAGAGAGAGAGAGAGAGAGAGAGAGAGAGAGAGAGAGCATAACCACAATAAAAATGAAAAATCTTTACCTAGATTTAGAGTAGAGAACATATTATGAAAAAACAAAGGTACACATTGTTTTGATATAATTGTATAGTCACGTTCCTCATCTAATTTTTTTGGCGTTATCGATAATTTTTTTGCCATTGACCACAGAATTACGAAATATCGTAATGTATCTAATACCTAAAAAGTAACAATAGCGACGATTTGCATCCAAAAATATTCAGGAGTAATTACAATAGTTTCAGGTAAGATTTCGAAACTCAATTGTTACCTCATAATGTCTCAGCTTGTTAGGCGAGAGAAACACCTTTCGGGATCAAAGGAAATCTCGCTGCAAAAAAAAAAAAAAAAAAAAAAAAACAAATTATACTATTAATAGACAACAGGATTGCAATTATCTGATCAATTGCATTGATTGCGTAAAAAACAAAAAATATTGCGAGAAATTTCTCTGAACGGAAATTCATCCACAAAATCTAGGAAACGCGTAAGGATATGGCCATAAAATATAGAATATGACCTTCGGTAAATAAATTTGAATTATTATATAAATAGGCATACAAATAATTATAAATTCAAGCGGTTTTATACGTGCATAACTTACTATATATATATATATATATATATATATATGTGTGTGTGTGTGTGTGTGTGTGTTGTGTGTGTGTGTGTGTGTGTAGAAATCACGAAAGCTGACACGTGATGAAAATAAAATGTATTATAGCCACGAAAGGAAAAATGAAAAAGACTTGATTGGAGTTAGTACTTTCATCCACTCAGGACATTATCAAACTCAGCAATGAGAATACATATACAAAGACATCGTATTTATACTGGAGAATGGGATCCAACAGCTGTCAGTTTCTTAATAATTCCGGAGAAGTCAGATTTTAGATAAAAGGATAATACTGGATTAACGGAAAACAGACCTGGGCTTAGATTCAAATTTCTACCTTGAGTACAGGAGATTGAAAATGATTCAACAATATTCCTTTGGAAATAGTCATTTACATGGATTACTTTTTCCGTCTTTGACCAACCAATTCTGTGACTTGACCCTAACCAGTGGGAGGCCAAGGCAATATTAAGAGAACCCCTGGAGACTGCCACCTGATGTTGTTTTAATCTGACTGGTATACTCTTTGATGTTTGGCCAACATAAAATAGGTTACACTCTGAACAAGGAATGCTATATATTACATTATTATCATTTCCAGAACTCTTCTTAATTTACATGTTTTTTAATGTACAATTATATTTAAACACTACAGCAATGTCTAGTTTTTTCAAAAGGGGTATAACATCTAAAAAACAAACATGATATGGCAAACAAAGCATATTATTAATTGTTTCCTTTCTCTCTAATTGGACACTATAAAATGTTTTCTTAGCCTTATTCATACATTTTTCTAAGAAATATTTAGGATAACAAAGATCTGTTGCAATTTTTTCTATTTTAGTGAATTCCTCCTCAATGTAATCTGGGCTACAAATTCTCAATGCCCTAAGGTACATGGAGGAAAAAACTGAATGCTTAATATTTTTAGAGTGACCGGAGTAAAAATTTACATATGAAAAATTATTTGTAGGCTAAAGGGCTTATTTATTCGGTGATGGGATATGCAAACACCTGCAATTTCCCTAAACGGTTTTCAACAGCCTTGAAATCGTTGAAAAATGACTGTGAATTACATATTACAAAAGCAGACAAAGCTAATGTATTAGTTATTATGAACAAAACAACTTATTTAGAAAAGATGTATGTACTTTTATCTGATGTTTCCACTTACATAAAATTAAGAGTTAATCCCTTAGACGAGGTCATCAAAGATTTTAATACAAACTTAAAATCTATCTTAAAACAAGAAAAATCCTTAATTAATGCCTTTATCTCTACTGGTCCGTCTTTGCCTTATTTATGTGGTTTAATTAAAACCCATAAAACAGATTTCCAATCAGACCAATTATCAGTGCTACAGGTTCTATTAACTATAAATTATCCAAATATTTAGTCAAATTACTTTCCCCGATCTTAGGATCTATTTCGACCTCTCATATAAAAAATTCTGTTGATCTTTGCGAAAAATTACAAAAAGTTAACCTTACGTCTAGACATAGATTAGTAAGTTTTGATGTAACTTCATTGTTTACCAAAGTGCCGGTTGATGACTTATTGGATTTCCTGTCGGGTATTTTAGATGCTTATGATTTACCTTTATCAACCCATACTATTATTGAGCTTATTTGTTTGTGCATTAAAAAGTGTAAATTTAGTTTTAATGGAGATTTCTATGAACAGGTTTTTGGTATTGCTATGGGTAATCCTTTGTCCCCACTTTTATCCAACATATATATGGAATTTTTTTAATCTAGATTAATCCCTTCAGTGTGGTCTTCCCAAATTGTGTGGTATCGATATGTTGATGATGTTCTAGGTATTTTAGAGGAAAATTTTAATCTTGAGGGCTTTGTTTCAATCATTAATTCATTAGTACCATCAATAAAATTCACTATAGAAAATGAAGAAAATAACCGTATCCCATTTTTAGACGTTTTAATAGTTAGAGAAACAGATAAATTTAAGTTTTCCATATACAGAAAGCCTACAAATAATTTTTCATATGTACATTTTTACTCCGGTCACTCTAAAAATATTAAGCATTCAGTTTTTTCCTCCATGTACCTTAGGGCATTGAGAATTTGTAGCCCAGATTACATTGAGGAGGATTTCACTGAAATAGAAAAAATTGCAACAGATCTTTGTTATCCTAAATATTTCTTAGAAAAATGTATGAATAAGGCTAAGAAAACATTTTATAGTGTCCAATTAGAGAGAAAGGAAACAATTAATAATATGCTTTGTTTGCCCTTCATGTTTGTTTTTTAGATGTTATACCCCTTTTGAAAAAACTAGACATTGCTGTAGTGTTTAAATATAATTGTACATTAAAAAACATGTAACTTAAGAATAGTTCTGGAAATGATAATAATGTAATATATAGCATTCCTTGTTCAGAGTGTAACCTATTTTATGTTGGCCAAACATCAAAGAGTATACCAGTCAGATTAAAACAACATTAGGTGGCCGTCTCCAGGGGTTCTCTTAATATTGCCTTGGCCTCCCACTGGTTAGGGTCAAGTCACAGAATTGGTTGGTCAAAGACGGAAAAAGTAATCCATGTAAATGACTATTTCCAAAGGAATATTGTTGAATCATTTTTAATCTCCTGTACTCAAGGTAGAAATTTGAATCTAATCCCAGGTCTGTTTTCCGTAATCCAGTATTATCCTTTTATCTAAAATCTGACTTCTCCAGAATTATTAAGAAACTGACAGCTGTTGGATCCCCTTCTCCAGTATAAATACGATGTCTTTGTATATGTATTCTCATTGCTGAGTTTGATAATGTCCTGAGTGGATGAAAGTACTAACTCCAATCAAGTCTTTTTCATTTTTCCTTTCGTGGCTATAATACATATATATATATATATATATATATATATATATATATATATATATATATATATATATATATATATATATATATATATATATATATATATATATATATATATATATATATAGAATAACCGAGCAGTGAAAATGACGTCTTAGATATTTACGCACGTACATTAAAACACACAAACAAGCACAGGCATACAAACACACATAAACATATACGAGTTTAAACCTACCTACCTCCTCCTTTTCTAACTACAATCCGCTGCTTCGGCAATTTGTGGTCCGGTGTGGATTCCAATGGGAAGTCTCTGGGTACCACATCTCACCAGCGTATGACTGATTCCTCTCCACCTTGTATATATATATATATATATATATATATATATATATATATATATATATATATATATATATATATATATATATATATATATATATATATATATATATATATATATATATATATATATATATATATATATATATATATATATATATATATATATATATATATATATATATATATATCATACTATATATATATATATATATATATATATATATACATATATATATATATATATATATATATATATATATATATATATATATATATATATATATATATGCATCTAAGTAAAGGAATTGCGGATCTACTTTAGACGATAATGATTTTTCTATTGACAAAAAATATTAAAGATTAACCATATATTTAATTCCTGTGTTTTCATAACCCATAGTTTCTTAACCTACATTTCTTAACTCGATTATTTCTTTATTTGATATTGCTTTCTTCTTATTTCTCTATTTTTTTTTTTCCTTTTTTCTTTGGATCTTCCAGAAAAGACCTCTTGGTCCAGCACACATTCACCCATCCGCAAGAAAAGTGGAAACGAACATTTAGCAACTGTTATTAAGTCTCAGAATTCCACAAGGAAAGACAGGAGAGAAGAGGAGGGAATAATATTTTTTTTTAGTAGGCTACATAGAAGACTACCATCTTCAAGACGTCTATTTTTGAAGATTCATTTATTCAACGAAGGATTTAAATCTGCTGCAGAGTTAAAAGTGGACATTAAAATATATATTTGTCTCCGCACTAACCCTAACTTCTATATATATATATATATATATATATATATATATATATATATATATATATATATATATATATATATATACATATATATATATATACAGTATATATATATATATATATATATATATATATATATATATATATATATATATATATATATGTGTGTGTGTGTTTATGTGTGTGTGTGTTTTTGTGTGTGTCTGTGTATAAGTGAGCGTGTGAATTTATTTCCCTAATATACTCTCTCTCTCTCTCTCTCTCTCTCTCTCTCTCTCTCTCTCTCTCTCTGTATATATATATATATATATATATATATATATATATATATATATATATATATATATATATATACATACATATACCAAAGGCACTTCCCCCAATTTTGGGGGGTAGCCGACAACAACAAGAAACAAAACAAAAAGGGGACCTCTACTCTCTACGTTCCTCCAGCCTAACCAGGGACTCAGCCGAGTTCAGCTGGTACTGCTAGGGTGCCACAGCCCAACCTCCCACATTTCCACCACAGATGAAGCTTCATACTGCTGAGTCCCCTACTGCTGCTACCTCCGTGGTCATCTAAGGCACCGGAGGAAGCAGCAGGGCCTACCGGAACTGCGTCACAATCGCTCGCCATTCATTCCTATTTCTAGCACGCTCTCTTGCCTCTCTCACATCTATCCTCCTATCACCCAGAGCTTTCTTCACACCATCCATCCACCCAAACCTTGGCCTTCCTCTTGTACTTCTCCCATCAACTCTTGCATTCATCTCCTTCTTTAGCAGACAGCCATTTTCCATTCTCTCAACATGGCCAAACCACCTCAACACATTCATATCCACTCTAGCCGCTAACTCATTTCTTACACCCGTTCTCACCCTCACCACTTCGTTCCTAACCCTATCTACTCGAGATACACCAGCCATACTGCTCAGACACTTCATCTCAAACACATTCAATTTCTGTCTCTCCATCACTTTCATTCCCCACAACTCCGATCCATACATCACAGTTGGTAAAATCACTTTCTCATATAGAACTCTCTTTACATTCAGGCCCAATCCTCTATTTTTTACTACTCCCTTAACTGCCCCCAACACTTTGCAACCTTCATTCACTCTCTGACGTACATCTGCTTCCATTCCACCATTTGCTGCAACAACAGACCCCAAGTACTTAAACTGATCCACCTCCTCAAGTAACTCTCCATTCAACATGACATTCAACCTTGCACCACCTTCCCTTCTCGTACATCTCATAACCTTACTCTTACCCACATTAACTCTCAACTTCCTTCTCTCACACACCCTTCCAAATTCTGTCACTAGTCGGTCAAGCTTCTCTTCTGTGTCTGCTACCAGTACAGTATCATCCGCAAACAACAACTGATTTACCTCCCATTCATGATCATTCTCGCCTAACAGTTTTATTCCTCGTCCTAGCACTCTAGCATTCACCTCTCTCACCACTCCATCAACATACAAGTTAAACAACCACGGCGACATCACACATCCCTGTCTCAGCCCCACTCTCACCGGAAACCAATCGCTCACCTCCTTTCCTATTCTAACACATGCTTTACTACCTGTGTAGAAACTTTTCACTGCTTGCAACAACCTTCCACCAACTCCATATAACCTCATCACATTCCACATTGCTTCCCTATCAACTCTATCATATGCTTTCTCCAGATCCATAAACGCAACATACACCTCCTTACCTTTTGCTAAATATTTCTCGCATATCTGCCTAACTGTAAAAATCTGATTCATACAACCCCTACCTCTTCTAAAACCACCCTGTACTTCCAAGATTGCATTCTCTGTTTTATCCTTAATCCTATTAATCAGTATTCTACCATACACTTTTCCAACTACACTCAACAAACTAATACCTCTTGAATTACAACACTCATGCACATCTCCCTTACCCTTATATAGTGGTACAATACATGCACAGACCCAATCTACTGGTACCATTGACAACACAAAACACACATTAAACAATCTCACCAACCATTCGAGTACAGTCACACCCCCTTCCTTCAACATCTCAGCTTTCACACCATCCATACCCGATGCTTTTCCTACTCTCGTTTCATCTAGTGCTCTCCTCATTTCCTCTATTGTAATCTCTCTCTCATTCTCATCTCCCATCACTGGCACCTCAACACCTGGAACCGCAATTATATCTGCCTCCCTATCATCCTCAACATTCAGCAAACTTTCAAAATATTCCGCCCACCTTTTCCTTGCCTCCTCTCCTTTTAACAACCTTCCATTTCCATCTTTCACTGTCTCTTCAATTCTTGCGCCGGCCTTCCTTACTCTCTTCACTTCTTCCAAAACTTCTTCTTATTCTCTTCATATGACTGACCCAGTCCCTGACCCCACCTCAGGTCAGCTGCCTTCTTTGCCTCACGTACCTTGCGCTTTACTTCCACCTTTTGCTCTCTATATTTTTCATACTTCTCTATACTATTACTCTGCAGCCATTCTTCAAAAGCCCTCTTTTTCTCTTCCACTTTTACCTTCACTCCTTCATTCCACCATTCACTGCCCTTCCTCATGCTGCCTCCAACAACCTTCTTGCCACATACATCACTTGCAATCCCAACAAAATTTTCTTTTGCTAACTTCCACTCCTCCTCTAAATTACCAGTTTCTCTTACTCTCACCTCGTCATATGCCATTTTCAACCTTTCCTGATATTTACTTTTTACCCCCGGTTTTATTAGCTCTTCAACCCTCCCTAGCTCCCTTTTACATCCACCTACTCTATTCCCCCACTCTTTTGCTACAACTAATTTTCCTTCCACCAAAAAATGATCAGACATACCGTTAGCCATACCCCTAAACACGTGCACGTCTTTCAATCTTCCAAACATTCTTTTAGTTATCAACACATAATCCATTAATGCCCTTTCTACTACTCTTCCATTTACCACTCTTACCCATGTATACTTATTTTTATCTTTCTTTTTAAAAAAGCTAGCACTTATTACCATCTCTTGTTCAACACACATATCTACCAGTCTCTCACCACTCTCATTTTCACCTGGTACGCCATATTTCCCAATGACACCTTCTACCTCTCCTGCACCCACTCTAGCATTTAAGTCACCCATAACAACTACATAATTCCTTCTACCCAGTCCTTCTACACACCTAGTTAATTCATTCCAGAACTCATTCCGCTCTTCTTCACTTTTCTCACTACCTGGCCCATACGCACTGACAAACGCCCAACATTCCCTACCCAACCTAACCCTTACCCACATTAACCTAGATGATATCTCCTTCCATTCCACTACTTTACCTGTCATCCATTCACTCAACAATAAAGCCACACCCTCTCTCGCTCTTCCCCTTTCAATCCCAGACACTCTACCAGACATTTCACCAAACATCACTTCACCCTTTCCTTTCATCTTTGTCTCACACAAGGCCAATACATCCATCCTTCTACTTCTAAACATACTTCCAATCTCACATCTTTTACTCTCTATCGTACTACATCCACGCACATTCAAACACCCCAAAACTAGAGTGCGGGGAGCAGTCACTCTCCCCCCAGCTCCATCTCTTTGTTGCTGTCTCACAGGATACTTTTACAGGAGAGGGGGTTCCCAGCCCCCTCGTCCCGTCCCTTTTAGTCGCCTCTTACGACACGCAGGGATAACGTTGGCGCTATTCTAATTGTTTTATGCCCCCGCGGCCACAGGGGGCATATATATATATATATATATATATATATATATATATATATATATATATATATATATATATATATATATATATATATATATATATATATATATATATATATATATATATATAGTATGTATATATATATATATTTGTATATACCGTTTCAAACCCTATATCTTAGTAATTTCCATGTTTTTCAACGGTTATATAAGCAGATGAGCAAGTTGGTGGAGTAACAAGAACTTTGGGTGTTGAGGAGATCCCCCTATATCTTGACAAAGCCACCGGCAGTACGGTGAAGGATTCGGTTTAAGGTGATAGAAAAGATATCTTTTCGGCTTTTACTCCTGATGTCTGGCAGATGATCTTACGGGAATTAGTATGAACCGGCAGGGATCACTTGCCTTAGTTAGATAGGCCCTCTGCATCACAAGGAACTAACTGGGTATCCTTTGATGAATTTTGTGAATGAATCCTCTATGGATTAAGTCAGTCAATGGAAACTGAAAATGATAGAATGGCTCTCAGTCCCAGGCATATTTAGGTGCTAAGAATCTCACGGCTTATAAGTACTAAAGAGAAATTGACAATTGGCAATTGAAATGTTAGAACCACGAAGGAGATTGGAAAGTTGCGGCCAGTGGAGAATGAATTTGTAAAATATAGTTTGGATATCTTGGCTCTACTTGAAACACGAACACGTTGTAATGGTATTGGTAAAGAAATTCTTAGGCCATGACAGTATATATATATATATATATATATATATATATATATATATATATATATATATATATATATATATTCATGAAGAAAAGATGGAGTTGTAAGAGAAGGTGTATGAATGATGATAACAAGAAGAACAGAAGAGCCATTAAAAAAATGGAGACCTTTAAATAGTAGAGTGTTATTTGCAAAGTTTAAATCAAACCAGTCTAATATGAGTACTTTAGTTTACTATGCACCAAAAAGGTTTCCCCTAAATATAAGAAAATTGAATACTATGAAGAACTGCTGAGTGTAATAGATGATATCTCAGAGATATCCGAAAATTGTAACTGGCGACTTCACTGCTTAAGTTGGAAGGAGTGGTGAAGGTCTTGGCTAAGTTGCAAATCAAAATGGGGCACAATTAAAAGTTTTTGTTCAACAAACAATCGTGTTATTAGAAGTAATTTTTTACTCATCCTCTTAGACCACTCGCGGCTTTGGTCTCCATTAACCTTGTTAAGATTTCCTGTGCCCTACATTTACTATCAACTTTTCATCCCTGAATCCATTCAGTATCTCTTCCGATAAATTTTGCATCTCTGTTATGTATCCAGGTCCCCAAAACACATCTCGGCTTCCTCATGCTTACCATCTGTATATATTCATACCACAAAGCAAAATTTTGGATATCTTTCTTCTCTGATAGTAAAATCTTTAAAAACTTCCTGAAATTCAGCTGCCACAAATATGGAAACCAGATTATCATCAATTTGTGAAATATGTTCATACTCTGGTTTTAGTATCCTATGAGCAACTGTGCAGCTTGCTGATTTCTACATCAGGTACAACTGAGCCTTTAGGGGTAGTTATAGATATACTGTACATCGTATATAAATTCAAAAGGATACCCATATAGAAAATAACATCACACTTCAACTATATTATTTCAAAGTAATATAACATAACAGGTGTATATAAATAGTGGCCATCTAGAAAAATGTAGAATTGTTGCTTTTTTTCCCTCATCCTTTGACTTTATAAAACTATAGTCACTTTCAGTGAATTCTTCATGGTAAAAAACAGAAAATTAAAGTAAAATCCCTATTCTAACCTAATTAGAATGGACAGTAAGACAGTATTAGTAATTCCTGTGCCAATGTTGTTTCCTTAGTGGTATCCGACAGATTTGGATTCAGCAAACCGAAATATTGTTGAATTAGCTGGATTTCTTGAATCCTGCCCCTGACTATTACATAGGAGCTGGAGATCATTGGAATAGGTGGCGAACGAAAAAAAAAAGCTGGGTAGACCCTCTGGTCACCATAAACATCCATGGTATCCTTAGGAATGGTCCTCACTTTGAGGAAAGCCAAGGGAATAGTGGTAACCAGGTGGAGTCAATGTAGAGGGACATCAAAACTGCTATGAGGGTATGACAGAAACATTTCACCAATTCTTTAGGTATAATTTTTAAGTGGTAGTCTGATGTTGGGTGATAGAGAAAAGATTCCCTAATTATGTCCAAAGTTGAGAAGTGAAGGTGGTGCCCCTATTAAAATGAATAAACTCTGGGATGCGGAATTTGGTTATCAACCCGGAAAGTAAGGTAGTAATATATGCGGAGGATGTTTCATCTTTCATGGAGATGGCTTCACTCCCACTAGTGAATCAGGCCACCTAGTGGAGTGATTAATGACTGGGAACAGATAATGTATCTTTGTAATACGGGTAGGGATCCAGTTATTTCAACCTGAATATGGGCAAAATGACATTGAGATGGATGAAAAGTTCTCACACCTGAATCTGTCTGTTAATGCACCTTTGAATTTTCACATAAAGTACAGATGCATACCAAGATCCTTAACAACTTTAGTAATGCCATGCTATATGAATATCAACTTCAGTAGCAGTGTAGTAGATCAGTGTAAGGGGTGCGGATGTCACAGGGAGGGTGGCGTTGTCATGATTGAGAGGGACTTCTTCCCATCAAAGAGACGTGTATGTTGTCCATCAGGTTTGGTACTCAGGGTTCTTTCACTGGGTTTCTGCTAAGTTTTTATGATCTATTTCCAGGTGGACGGCGGACAGTACATTTCTGAAAGGGCGTCAGCACCTGGATTCAGTTCACCATGAACATATCGTATGATACAGTTGTATTCAGAAATGACAAAAAATATCAACATTGACAGGTGAATCAGGTATCATAATATCAAGTGAAGGCATGTAAAAGAGGCATGGAGTCCGTGTAAAGGAAGCAGGATGTACCCTCTAAGAAGTATTGGAAGTGGCAGACAGACAAATACACCTCCAGTAGCTCACAATTTAAGGAAAAGCAGCTGGATTCCAGCTTGGAAAGTTTTCTATTTATGAGAGTTAAGGGAATATGCTGTCTGTCAATCATTTGTTAGAGCACCGCCCTTACAGAGATGTCACTGGCATTGGTGGGAATCAGGAGGGGTGCCGCTGCACAGGAGAGTTGATAGCAATGCAGTTGCTAGGGCCTTTATCACATTAAAAAATGGCAGCCTCTTGTAGGAGACACATGTTGAAGTTTTTTGGCTTGCCCTTGAGGAAATTACACAGAGAGGCAAGATTGATAGTGATGACTGGCAAGAATTGGTGATATTAGTTCACTATGCACAAGTACTTTTGCAGTGCTTGGACAATAAAAGGAGTAGGGAAGTTCCGCACTACTGATACTTTCTCTGAGAAGAGGTGAACTCCCTCAGGAGTAATGTGATGACCCATGATTACCACTTCCTTGGCCGTTCTTATGTCGTTGGTCGAGCATGATGTACAGATGATGAAGGTAGTCATCATTGATTGGGAGAATAACAGTATGTCCTTATATAACATATGCAGAGGGTGAGGTCCCATATAATCCTACCCATGCAAATCTGGAATGTGGTCCCTGCATTATGAAGGCAAAGGCAGGAGTCATTGAAGCTATGTCTATGAAAGTGGGTGTTGAAGGTATTCTTTGCAATGTCTTCCTAGTTAATTGGCACATGATAGTACCTTATCATTAGGTCGAGGATCAAAAATACTTTAACACTCTGAAGATAGATAGTTGTGTTGGCATCGGGAATGGGATATTGTTGTTTCTATCTGCGTGGTAAGGCACTTGTAATCACCATAAAGGAGTAAGACTCTATCCTTCTTCCTGACAATGTGTAGGGGTGACTAGAATAGGTTTGAGGCTATTTCTTCTAATTTGGAGAATTTTTGTTTAGCAGCTGACAACTAGTCTGGGATCAAAACTTTAAATATTGTAAACACTATGGCACCCAACGTTTTGACACGGTCATACATACCATGTTAGTCAGGAACCAAGGGCATCCGGCATAATCCTGGAGGAAGACGTCAGGATATAAAGTCAGGAGATTGCCGTAGAAAAAAGCCTGTGTGAAGAGTGAAGTTACAAGGAGCAAGGGATAAAGGTGTGGACAAATAAGGGATGTCGTTGCTTAAGGAGCAATATGTCAGGCTAACCAAGAGCTGTAAATAGGCGAGGAAATCTGCATTAATGAGAGGTAGTGAAACATCAGCTGTAATTAAATTCTATTCCCACTCTAAGACAACAGAGCAAGCTTCTTGTAACTGTAGATGGGATTGAGCCCTTAAGAGGTAACGACAGGCTCTAGTATCTACCAGAAAGTGCTTATTAGATCCTGAGCTATGTAAAAAGAAGAGATTAGTTTAATGAGAAGGTCACTTTCTTTCACCATTAACATCGGGTAACTAGTTTCTTAGCAGAAGCTCCTAAGAGCGAGTGGTGTCATTCACTTGCTATTGTGGTTGTTGGATATAGTACGGACATCGAGCAACATAGCTCGGTTGTGGGCAGCTTCGTCGCTGACCAGGAGTAGCCTAAATGGACCGCTGTTCTACTTCAGCATTTACCTAAGATTTAGTTATCTTTGTGTGGTTGTCCCATTCATCAGGAATGGAGTAGCTGATTGAGTTCTTGGCCAAGGGGAAGTTATTTTCCACAAGGAAGTCTACTCTATTTTTATGTCCTTAATGACAAGATATAAGCATCAGAAAACATTGGACACAAAAAGGCTCAAACAAGGTTCATTTTAAAGTTAATTTTTCTAAAGGATGCCTTTTCTTCCCCCAATGGTTATTCACAGGTAGATGGTTAAAGTGTATACTGCTCCAGGAGCTATATTCTTTGGTCATCATACTGTATAGGGGTGTCCCGTTGCTTGTAAAGCCAGTCGCAGATTTCCGGGAAATTGATGTAAATGATCGTAGAATGGATGCTGTGGGAATGAGCTATTAGGTTTTAACTAGGAGGCGGGGTGAATACAACTAAACGTCATACAAAAGATATCAAGTTTTTATACCACGACATGGGGGGAAGAACATAAAAAAAATTCAAACAAAATAAATCATTAGCTAGCATGCTTATAGAGGTTGGTTAATTATCAGTGCAGGGAAGAGTGAGTAATAAGAATTAAACTGTTATATTTTAAAAGCATGTATTAAACATATGCGGTAAATGGTTTCCCCCTTAAAACATTACATACATGTGAAATAGGGCTCCCTATACTAGCGGAGCGTACTGTAGGCGTGTCATCTAGCAGGAGATATGCAGCTTTTAAGTGATCAATGGAGATCCAGTCTTCTTTGTTACAAATGCTAATTAAGAAATCCTTTGGCATACAACAGACCATGAGGAAAGGGCCTATATAACGGGCCGTTAATGGTGGCTTACTAGTTTTATTTTACATGAAAAGATGAGTTGCAAAGTACACATATATATTGGTATTTGTTACTTTTCTGGGGCTGTTAAGTCTGGCAGCTTCGAGTAATTTTTCCCACAACATGACGTAAGCGCTGGAGATTATCGGAGGAGGCTGTCGACGGAAAATATTAGCAATGATAACCAACGGGTTATCAAACACCGTTTAAGCTGCAGAGATATCCACGACGTCCTTAGAAGTAGTTCTTAGGTCCAGGATGACCCAGGGAAGCTAGTTATAGTCATTTCATTGTGACATCAAAGCTCCTTTAAAGGTATGATAAAAATGTTCAACAATTCCGTTGGCAGCAGAGTTGTAGGCGGTGTCTGATGTAGAGTAATGCCCAGGAGATTTGCTAATGATGTTCACAACTGAGAAGTGAAAGTGGTACCTCTGTCAGAAGTATGCTCAGAGATACAGAATCTCGCTATCTACCCTGCGAGTAAGGCAGATGTACAAGAGGCGTATGTTTCAGTTTCCAAGGGAATGGCATCAGGGCAACGACTGCAGCAGTCAATTACAGTTCAACGGTAACAATATCCGGATGATGTGGATAGGAGACGTACTACATCGGCATGAATGTTTACAAAATGACACTAAGGTTGAGGAAAGGTACCCACTCCTTCATCTGTGTGTTGTTGTATTTATGAAGTTTGGCATGAAGTACAGGCGCGAACTTAGTCCTTAGCATCCTTAGTTATGCCAAGCCAAAATGAACTTTGTCGTCAGTAGCTGTGCAATAGATCGGCATAAGGGATGTGAAAGGCCATGAAGGAAATCAAACACCTCTCAGCGAATGGGAGAAGGTATCCGTGGTTGTGTTCTACCAGTACTGAC
>NC_090725.1:216450125-216467625 GCF_036898095.1 Palaemon carinicauda | reverse complement strand
AAGGATCAAGCAAAGGTTCTTAGAAACCAACAATCCAATATCAATCCAAATAAGTCCTTTGCCCAAGCCTCAGCCCCTTCCACTTCAAACAGTTCCTCTCAGCCTATATTTAGAAGCATTACGCTACAACAACAAATGGTAATGAACACCGCATTGATCATGGTAAACCTTAGCGAAGAAGTTGAGCCAGGGACTTTCCAGTCAATGGTCGATGCTTTTTATAAAGCCAATGGACTCACACTGGTCAAAATACCTACAGAGGCTATCAAATTAGCCAATAAAGTATCAGCTATATTGAAATCTGGCAATGCAAATGACAACAACCCTCAACAAACTGCGATAATAAAGGAAGTAATGGATAGAGATGAGATCAACAGGAAAAGGGTACCGAGTGACTCCGATTCTGATATCTCAGAGCCTGCAAATCTTGCTAAAAAACAGCCACAGCCCTCTACCTCAACATCTGAACCTGCAGACATTGAACTGCAAGGAGCCACTGCTCTCCCTACTCTTCCCCCCATGAAACAATCTAAACCAAAAATTGGATTCTATACCTCTATCAATTCAGCAAACCCCCATAAATCCACAACTCATGAAACCATCAAGAAAATTATTTTTGAAAGCCATGCCATTAAATGTCTATTCACAGAAAAATACGATAACAACACAGTTGTCAAATACATTAATGACGGCTCAATAGAACTGGACAAATACAGTTCTAGGATCGCCCGGATCAGTGCGGATAAATTCAGGAGGTTAAAGTCAGGATTTTATGACTTGACCAAAGGACAATTACCATAATGGATACCCTCACAGTAATTCAACATAACGTACTAAAGTGGACATTCCACAGATGTAAGGAACTTATTAGTATCTACTCCTCTCTCTCCCCTCACCTCATACTTCTTAACTCAACTGGTATTCCTGATTCCACCCGTATCAAGATCTGGAACTATAATGGGTTCTAGTGTAACACCTCTGGCGAATAAAATGCTGGTACAGCAATAGCAAGTAGACGGGATGTTACTGTCAAATTAATAGATGGTTTCAATCATGATCTGATTACTGTCGAAATACAGACAGTACGGGGACCAATTATAGTCGCAACGACCTATTTACCCCCAAGAAACCCAGTATTTCCACAGCAGGATATATTATCATTGATGAGGTGCAACATCCCAGTCTATCTGCTAGCCGATTTTAATGCAGCTCATCCAGTCCTTGGTCATAACAGAACCAACCCTATATGCACATTAATCAACGCCTGATGAATAGGAACCTCATAAGGTTCTTAGGCCCAGATATTGATACGTTTTTTAACAGGAGAACCTCTAGTAAGCCTGATATACTTCTTTCTAATAGATATCACATTTTCAATTATTCAACTACTCAAGGCCCCTTAACCACATAAGATCATCTTCCAATTATTTTAAAGCTTACTGTGAGACCCATTATGGTAGTCGCTAGTCCAACAGTAGATATGAACAATGCGAACTGGGAACATTTCAAGGACACACTTGATGACTCTCTCTCTCTACTTTTGACGAATCAGATAATATCTTATAGGATAAATCTTACATAGACGATAAGATAGCTTTTTGGTATAGGAGGATCAAGGAAGCATAAGAGCTCCATATCCCCTTAAAATGTCACGGAAACAGATTCTCTTAAATGATTAAAGATCCGATATAAACAAGCCCTAGAAATAATTAATAACCAAGGTCCCACACATAAACTCTTAGATACATTCATAATATACAAGAATAGATCAAAATAGAATCTACTGAACTTATTAATTCAACCTGGGAGGCTCTTTTAGATAAATGTGAAGACTACTATCACCCTGCAAAATTTTGGAATATGATCAGAAAACAGTTAGGGTCAACTTCTCAACCTATAGCATACAACACCCATAATAACGAAAAAAATCTATTCATCCTAAGATCAGGAGGTGATCTTCAGAGACTTCTGGTCCAATATCTTAAAAATAAACCCAATAGAAAATCAAGGTTTGACCAACAACACGAGCAGCATGTCACTGAGACAATCCGTGAACATGCTGATTGTATAATACCTTATGATTTAGTAGATCTTGGGAGGCTTGATGAACATGACCCATTTCTTAAACCTATCAAACTTCAAGATATAATCAAAATAATTAAAAGTTTTAAAAACAAAGCTCTAGACCACTCTAAAGTCAATAAACCTATTCTTAAAAACTCGCCATTCTTTGCAACATTTTTAACGAAACTCTGAGTATGGGTTATTGGCCAGAATATTTCAAAAGAGCATTACTTCCCTTTGTAGGGAACAAGGGCAAAGATCTTACCTCAGTCTTTAACTATAGACCAATATCCTTATTAGAGACTCCTGGTAAGATTCTTGAAACAAATATTAAAGAAACCAATACGGAATTACAAGGGGCAAAGGGACCCAACTTGCATTACACTGTCTTCATGAATTCATTGCTGTTAAGTCACGTCTTAGAGGTAGTTCTAACTTAATTTCTAGAGATGTCAGCCGAGCTTTCGATGAGGTATGGCATGAGGGTCTTAAATACAAGTTGATAGAAGCACAATTACCAAATCTAGCAACCAGATTATTATGTAACTTTCTTGACAATCGAGTGGCCATGATCAAGATAAAAGAGTTTATAGGAGCAGAGTTTCCGCTATTATCTGGTGTTCCTCAGGGTAGTGTTCTCTCCCCTTCACTTTATAACTTATACATCAAAGATACCCCTCCTCCTTTTCAATGTCGTCTGCAAATCATGTTTGCAGATGACCACACCGAAGTAATAACTATCCCTGATAATAACAAACATATGTTACAAATAAAAACAGTCAGGGAAATACAAAAAAAATCACTAAGTACGAAAAGAAATGGAAAATAACAACAAATTTGAAAAAAAAAAAATTCAGCTCCTCTTAATTTGAGTTCGCTATCCTGCAGAAATCATAGTAGACAATGTAAGAATTCCATTCAAACAAAAAGCAACAATACTTGGGTGTAACTACCAAAAATCTGGCATCCTTCCACATGTTAAGGCGAGAATAAACGCTTCTAAAGTAACTCTCAATAAATTAAAACGGTTTGAAAATTTGTCAATTAAAACTCAACTTCGTTTACATAAATCATTAGTAAGGCCTCAGTTAGAGTACCCCACTATAATATTTGGAGCACTTAGCAAATCTTCACCAAATAAAATGCTGGCAATACAAAATAGAGCTTTGAGGAGAGCCTACAAAGAGAGCCCTTCCTATTACGATAAAATCAGGGAATTACATCAATATTCTAAATTGGAGCCTCTTAATGTCAGGTTTCACAGGCTTGGACAGAAAACCTGGGACAAACTTTCTTTAGACGATGACGACCTTTGCACCCTAACTAGAAATCTCACTAAAGAACATGCCCGTGATCATAATTGGTGGAGGAGGCTGGAGTCTGAGATCAATTGTGATCCTCCCAGGTCCAGATATATAACATCTGATGAAAAAAGAAAAATCATCGATGAATATCATTTCAATAGTTAAGTTGATATTCCATTAAAACATCATAATTTTAAACAATCATACCTTTTTAAACAATCAAAATAGGTGTCAGACGAACAGACTCCTGTAGCAAGGGCTAGACATAGATCCAAAATACCTTCCCTTTCCCTGCCTGTCTTTTCTTTTCACAAACTGATTTTAATTACTATCTAATATCGCATGAGGGTCTGCCCCTCTCTTTTATTCTTCTACTGTACTTCTCTTTCTCCTTTTTCCTTATTCTTTCCCATCCCGAGTACCTGCCTTCGGGCTATAAACTGGATTGTATCAAGGGTACTTATCCTTTCCCCATATTCCCCACTTCCGTATCCGTATCCGTATCCGTATTAATCTTGACTTATGAATGATAATGCAAAATATACCACTTAAAGTGCCATATAATAACAGTTAACAAATTTCATGAAACTAAATAAAGCTTGTTCTATAAAACAACTATTGATATGCGAGTCACTTTGATTTTTGGAATTCATCTCACAAATATTCACCATCCACTGAAAACTTGCAGCTTCGTTTATTCGAAGGGGGACTCCACCTATGTTACTTTCGTTTTTCGAAGTGTAACAATTACCAACGTTAGGGCCCGGAAGTCGAATAACAAGACAAGCAATCAAGAATGGAGAAACTTCTCTTACAAGACCTTTTCAGTTAACAGAAGTATCAGAAAATTTCTTAAAACAAACTATGGATTCCCTATACTTAATCAAAAAAATTCCGTATCTGTCTCTTAAAACTAATCATGGAGAAGCAGTTACCAAAAATGTGTTATAACATTTTCTAGCTTGACAGTTGAAAAGTTATTAAACTGTGCAACGGATGAAAATTTCATTACTCAATTAGCGTACCACAGGCAATACGCCACTTTATGAATAACTATTCAACGCAAAATCAAAAGCAACGAAATACAGGAAATACTCCTTTTTAACCAGAGCTTCATATTAAACATAAAAATTCATTAAATGACACTTCACTCGATACCGATCACCCTTGGTTAATAGTAACCCTATATTGCTGTATAATGGATTGGGGAGTGATTAAACGAATTATAAGGAAGCATTACAATTCATTTACATTTCGCCTTTTCATTCAAAACACCATAGCACACATATTAAGGTATAACTACTCTAATTCTTTATATAATTTCAGAATATAATTCTCTAGGCTAAAGTGCGTAATGACAGAATTATACTAATCGGATGTGGTTCATTCTTTGAAAAAAAAAGGGGGGGGAGACTAATCTTCTCTTCAGAACCAAACAAAATACAGTAGATTCAGTAACACCAAAGTTTTATTCCGTTTACCATATAAATACCTTCAATTTTGGTATTAGCTTGACCTTAATCTAATAATACTTCTGTAAATATGGCTTAACTCACAAGCTCAAATAAGGTTTTTTTCAGTGCATTTAAATAAAAAAAGAAGAAACTGTAGTAGTAACCACCAGAAAACATCTTCAGCTAAAGTTTGAAAGAAGTTTCAAATATCCGAAAAAGGAATCGGTGAGCACCGGTGGAATAAAATGGAAGTCAGGAGAATGAGGACAAGGAAGCCAAGTAAGTTTCGAGCAATATATCAACTATAGAATAATATGAATGATATTTTTAGACAAATTAAACCTCTATGAAATCTAACGAAAGCCCAAATACTGAAATGAAATTATCAAAAAAGCCCACATGTTTTTTTTTTTTTTTTTTTTTGTATACATATTATTTCGTTTGTCTCAATTTGTGACTTGCATTCCCTCCCATATGTCTTTTAACCCAATAAAACTAGGTTATAAAATAGGAATACTTCCCTAGCGTTTCTTACAAGACGCGATAGACAATAAGAGACTGCAGATGAACAAATTAACGATTCTTATTACTTATTATATTTTCCCAACATCCTAACTCAATTTGAAACTGATAATATAATGATCACATTTATGGAAAAATCTTGAAACAGTCGAGAAACTATGAAAAAAAAAATCTATTATGAAATAAATAAAACTGCACGATTTCGTAATAATTATTTTCACCACAATTCTTTCTCTTATAGATTGGTAGACAACGTAATTTACATAAATTATATTCAGTCGGTACAGAAATCTTTCCCTGATTAATTTTTTCTCTCAAAATCTGTATGACGAATGAAATTAAAAACAGCAAGTATTAGATGTTGCAAATATTACAATATTATAAGAAGCAAAGTTAATTTAGCAATATTTTCTCGTTTTTTTTTATTGTGAGGAATATTGAAGAATTAATACAACAAAATGATTTTCATACCATGAAATTATGAATATTTTTCCATGTTTGATATGCCATGCAGCTTTTGAGAGACTTTATGCTACAATTTATCCTGATAGCTCAAGATGGCTATTGCGTTTTATCACTGGGAAATTTCAGATTTAATGCACCCGAATGCTTATAAATTAAAGATGCCGTTACAATAAAAAAAATTTCAAAGACTAATCATCAAACAGGCGAAAAAAATCTTATAAATACTCAGTATGCTTTATTATACTTTTGAGTATCGGTAAAATAGACTTATGTTATGAATAATAATACTATTGAGTATATACGGCTTTGCTATTGATACTTTTGGGATTTTCTCTGAATAAACATTCCATTGGTACAAAATACATACGGCCTAAAGCCTATTGAGGAGTTGTATATTATTATTATAATAATAATAATAAAAATAATAACAATAATAATAATAATAATAATAATAATAATAATAATAATAATGATACCCGTAATAATAATAATAATCACGACGGGTATCATCTTTTTTATATCATTCTTAGGGAGTCCAGAATTCATCTAACATTCTATTTGCTCTAAATTCCTCGAGAAATATAATTTCTAGATCGAAAAATCTTCATCCGCGTTAAAGGAGATTACTCTGTTTTTCTCTTTTTTCTTTGTAATCATGCCGCCCACATTGTATAAAACTACCATCATTATGAATTATGATCAAACTAAAGGCGATGACGGAGAAATTTCGTGGCGAAGTTTACTAATCAGGTTGGATCTTATAATTTTCTTGGAATCATGGAAAATATTACGCGATGATCTGGTCGTATTAGATACGGGAGATTTCGAAGGACGATTATTCTACCCAAATCATATAATTTTCAGGAGAAAAGACAAAAATGACATCAAAAGAAATAATACAAACAAAACATTATCCTCCTTGAAGTCATAGCAATAAAAACACAACCAAGGTAAAGAAATGAGGAAATGCTCTCGCCGAAAATTCAAACGAGGAAAATCATGAATACTTTTGTTTTAAATTTTATGTCTCTGAGGTTATTGATTTGAAGTTGGATATCTAACTGAAAATGAAAATGGTAACCTAGGATAGTTGGTATTCAAGGTGAATGTTCCACATTCCAATATTTAATCACTGAAATGTAGGAAGGGAAATAAGTAAAAGGAAGAAATGCCCAATGGCCTTTTTATGACAATTGTAAAAAAAAAAAAAAAAATAATTATGTTTTTAAGTGAAAGTCGTCTGGACTGGTATAAATTATATGTATATATTTTTTAAATAAAAAAAAAAAAAAAAAAAAAAAAAAAAACAGAATAGGCTATAGCTACCACCCACCTCAGAAGGAAGAGGAATAAATTTCCTTAACAATTACAAGAGGAAAATTTCATTATCATAGCCACTACCTATTTCCTTTTCTGTGTATTCAGGATAAGTGTTAAACTTCGAAATAACTTCATTATTCCTTATTATATAAAAGCAATACATTAAACTGCTAATATCCTCAAATATTCAGTAATGTTTGAGATTTGAAAGCAATCGATGAAAATAACCATGGTTAATATCTTGGCATTTACAGATGGTATTTTTTTTTCTTTTTTGTCAGCTTTTACTATTTAGGATAGTTCTTTGATTAACATGTGACCGAGGATAGTTGATATATATATATATATATATATATATATATATATATATATATATATATATATATATACAGTATATATATATATATATATATATATACATATATATATATATATATATATATATATATATATATATATATATATATATATATATACTGTATATATATATATATATATATATATATATATATATATATATATATATATATATATTTATATATATATATATATATATATATATATATATATATATATATATATATATATATGTATATATGCGTTTATATATATATATATATATATATATATATATATATATATATATATATATATATATATATATATATATATATATATATATACATATATATATATATATATATATATATATATATATATATATATATATATATATGTATGTATATATATATATATATATATATATATATATATATATATATATATATATATATATATATATATATTCAGTAATGTTTGAGATTTGAAAGCAATCGATGAAAATAACCATGGTTAATATCTTGGCATTTACAGATGGTATTTTTTTTTCTTTTTTGTCAGCTTTTACTATTTAGGATAGTTCTTTGATTAACATGTGACCGAGGCTAGTTGATATATATATATATATATATATATATATATATATATATATATATATATATATATATATATATATATATATATATATATATATATATATATATATATATATATATATATATATATATATATATATATGTATATAACGGATTTTGAGCGAAGCAAAAAATCTATTTTTGGGTGAGATGGCCATGTCGTCCTGATGGAAGTTCCTATAGGGTAGCTTCCTAGGGTATATTACAACTACGGCGATATTCCCAGAGAATTTACCTTAAGGTACCAGAATTCTAACTCCTGGAGCGAATATCCCTCGTGAAAGGGATATTGCGACATATCAGAGGACGTATTTTTGACACGCCACATAGCAATCTGCACCCTGAACAGAGATTTCGTCTCGCAGGGGGCAATTGGCAAGAAACGAATTCGGGAAAGAAAAAGGGGGAGCCGCTCCCAAGGCTCCCTATCTCCCGTTTCGTAAGCGTGCCTGGCGCCAATCCTGGCGCCATCTGTATTCCTTGTAGCGTACACGAGGTGCTACAGATACTGTATGTAGGGAGGGGTCCTACAGCCCTTTCTTAGAAAGGCAAGGGCGGGTCCATCAGGACGACATGGCCATCTCACCCAAGAATAGATTTTTCGCTTCGCTCAAAATCCGTTTTTTGGGCTCAAGCCATGTCGTCCTGATGGAAGTATACCAGAGCATTACTGTATCTGTGGATTCTCAGAACGTGCCGTACTCCCCGGAGGTAATTTTTCCTGGTCGACTAAACCTAGAGACCTAAGATGTTACCGTTATACATCTTTTCAACTAACTATAAACCATGTTAGAGCTTCCTGGCCCCTACAGGGAAGAGTCCTACTAGACTCTGGAAAAGTCTCGAAGAGTACATATACCTATGTATGAATACCAGGCAAGCTAATATAGTGGTCTCGCCCTATATTAAGTAAAGCATGGTTTGTAAAGAACCACTGCGTCAATATGAAATATCAACCAGTTCTCCGCACAATACTTGTATTGGACAAAGGTTTATATCCGCCTAGGAGGAAACTAGTAAAACCGCCATCGTCCCCTTATGGGACGGGGTCCTCCCGTTAAGGGAAAGCATAAACCAATGCAACATAGCTTGCATAAAGGAACAATTCTATTAGAATTATCGCAGATAAGGTACATAGAATGAATGCTCAATTATACCAATAAATTGACACAGGTGAAGGAGACGCAAGGTTCTCAAGAACAAGTTCATTGACAGACAATAAACAGACAGGTTAACCACAATTATATATATAAATATAAGAAGAGGATAACCCAAAACTTTAAGCATAAGTATGATAGTAAACAGAACTTGTTTATCTGAAAGAAAAAACATTAAATGCCACTTATAAGATACCGAGGTATCAAAGTCATAAAAGTCTGTATTACAAATCAATGACATTAGCGTTAGAAACGCTCGGCACACATGTCTGCACTTATGCTAGGTTCACCTTTGGAAATGGAACAGTCTACATGGGCAACTCAGTGCCCTCACTTAGTTTGTAGTACAGTATGTAACTACACACTCACCCTGGAATTAATCGTCCCAATTAAAACCACTGTTCCTCGCAGAGTTAAACAGTAGGGTTAACGACGCGACCCACTGCTACCACAGATCTCTTTAGTTCCTCTACTTGCTTCGCATAGTGGCGAAAGAACACTCTGGAAAACTTCCAGCCAGTGTATGAACGGAGATGTTCAAAATCCATACAATTAAAGAAATTTAAGGATGAGGCAACTTTCCTCGGATCGTGACCTGCGGGTGTACTGTCAGGATCCGCTCTGCGAATAAAATATGTGATTTTCGCTCTGAGTTGATTCAGAGATAAATTTGAGCCTGATGTTTCTCCCCTGAATAGTTGACCACCCTTGAAGTCTGAAATTCTATGAAGATAGACCTTTAGGCATTCTACTGGACATAGAGATGCATCTTCTTTCAGAGGGCAGATTCTCCAGGGACCCCACCTGTTGGTGGGTAACTCATTCTTGGCGAGAAACGTAGGATCCGGAAACAGGTTCAGTTCTCCCCCATCCAGGAACTGAACACGACCTGCCTCTCTCGAGAGGGCTACAATCTCACTAACCCTGGCCCCGGACGCGAGTGCAAATAGGAAAATAACTTTTTGTTTCAAATCCTTTAACGCACACTCTTCATTGCTCAACAGAGAAGCGAAATGAAAAACTTTGTCTAAAGACCATGAAATAGCCTTTGGAGGTGCTGAAGGTCTGAGCCTAGCGCAGGCTTTCGGAACTTTATTAAAGAACTCGTTACCTAGGTCGATCTGGAAGGCAAATAAAATGGGTCTCATCAAAGCCGATTTACACACTGAAATCGTGTTAGCTGCCAATCCTTGGCCATGGAGGTGGATGAAGAAAGATAAGCAGAAGTCTGTCGAGATCTCCTGCGGATTCTTTGCCTTTACAAAGGCCACCCATTTTCTCCAAGATGACTCATATTGCCTTCTAGTCGATTTGCACTTATATTCCTCTAGGAAGTCTATGCTGGCTTTCGAAATCCCGAAACGCTTTCTCACCGCTAGGGAGAGAAAATCATGAGCTGCAGGGTCCGGGTTTTCTGTAATGAAGCGCAGACAGTCGACTTCTGGACTCGCTGGGTCAGAACTGGATTTGGTAGCGGTACAAACTTCAGCTGTAGTTCCAATGCCAGGGGGAACCACACGCTGTTCGGCCACTTGTGGGCTACTATTGCCGCTACCCCCTTGAAGGATCTCAGTTTGTTGAGGACCCTCAACAGAAGGTTGTGAGGAGGGAACAGATAAATCCTGGACCCTCTGTTCCAGTTGAGGGACATCACGTCCACTGCTTCCGCTAGGGGGTCCTCGTACGAAGACACGTACAGGGGCAACTTCTTGGTGTCTTTCGTCGCAAAGAGGTCTATCTGCAGTTCTGGGACTTGATTCAGAATGAAGGAGAATGATCCTGCGTCTAAAGACCATTCCAACTCTATCGGTGTGAACCTGGATAGAGCGTCCGCTGTCACATTGCGGACTCCTTGAAGGTGAACTGCCGACAGGTACCACTTCTTCTTTTCCGCCAATCGGAAGATGACCAACATCACCAGGTTGAGAGGTGGTGACCTCGATCCTTGTTGATTCAAGCATCTCACAACTACCTCGCTGTCCATCACCAACCTTATGTGGATCGAGTGACGCAGGGAAACTTTCTTCAAAGTAAGGAGCACTGCCATAGCTTCTAGAAAGTTTATGTGAAAGGTCCTGAATAGCTTGGACCAAGTCCCCTGGACTTTTTTTCCGATGAGAGTGACCTCCCCATCCCTCCCTCGAGGCGTCTGAGTGAATCGTCACCGACGGGGGAGGTGGCTGAAGAAGAACCGACTTCTTTAGATGTCTGGCTTAGGACCAAGGCCTGAGAAGAGTACGTAGCCGAAGTGGAACTGGTCTTCTCAGATCTCTTCGCACGTTTGATGCATAACTTCTCCAAACTCCGGTTGCATCCTTTAGCTGTGCTCTTAGCACTGGGTCTGTCACCGAAGCAAACTGGAGAGAGCTCAGTACCCTCTCCTGTTCGCGTCTTGATATCCTTTCGGAATCTAGAAGTCTCTTGACAGAACCCGCTATCTCCTTCCTTTTCTTCGCCGGGATGGAGAAACGGTGTGACAAAAGGTCCCAGTGGATTCCCAGCCAATGGAACTTTTGAGATGGAGAAAGTCGAGACTTTTTTCTGTTGATCTTGAAACCTAGATACTCTAGGAACTGGATCACTTGACTGGAAGCTTGCAAGCATTCTGTCTCGGATGCTGCCCACACCAACCAGTCGTCCAGGTAGGCTACTACCTGAATTCCCATTAGGCGTAATTGTTTGAGAGCTACGCTCGCAAGCTTCGTAAAAATCCTTGGGGCTATATTTAGCCCGAATGGCATGGCTCTGAAGGCGTATAGTCTTCGTTGTAGCCTGAACCCGAGGTAGGGGGAGAGTCGACGGTTGATTGGAATGTGCCAATAGGCGTCTGACAAGTCTATAGAGACGGAATATGCCTTCTTGGGCAGTAAGGTCCTTATGTGTTGCAGTGTTAGCATCTTGAATTTGCAATACACTATGAACTTGTTGAGTGGCGACAAGTCCAGAATGACTCTGAGCTTTCCGAGTCTTTCTTGGGAACACAAAACAGCCTCTCTTGGAATTTGATGAACTTCACCTTTCGGATCACATTTTTCTCCAACAGTTCTTGAACATACTCCTCCAGAACGGGGGTGGAGTGTTGGAAAACCCGAAGGCCCGGGGGTGGAGTGCTGTACCAGCTCCAGCCCAGTCCATTCTTGAGTAGGCTGTGGGCCCAGGGATCGAAGGTCCAACGATCCCGAAATTTCAGAAGTCTCCCTCCTACCGGTATCATCCCACTTGGACTGCCGTCCCGAGGTCTTGCCTCCCTGACCACGACCACCCCTGAATCCCCTTCCCCTTGAGGGGCGCCCAGACGAGCCTCTGGCTGCCCCTCTAGGCTTTGCTCGAAAGGAAGTAGACTGCCCTTCGAACGATGGGGTGAATGCCGTGGACTGTGTCGACACGGCCTGGGGTACCCACTGAAAAGTGGTCGGGGTTTGTGCCACGATCTGGGGCACTGGAGGCAATGGCAATTGCAGTTGCTGTTGCTGTCTAATAGGCTTGGCTGGCTGAGATGGTAGCCTAGTCCTCATAGTCTTCCTCTTTGGTTGAGGACCCTCATCTGGGGAAGACTTTCTTTTGATAGCCAGGCCCCACTTCTGGAGAAGGTTTCTATTCTCCAAGGCGGCCTTATCAACTACTTCTTTGACCAAATCGGTAGGGAAAAGGTCTTTGCCCCAAATGTTGGAGGAGATTAGTTTCCTTGGCTCGTGCCTCACCGTAGCCGAGGTGAACACGAACTTCCTACAAGCTCTCCTCGCCTTGACGAAGCCATAAAGGTCCTTCATCAATGTGGCCAGATGAGTCTTGGCCACCACCATGAACATTTCATGGACCTTGGGGTTACTTGCCATCGTCTCAAGAGTAGTCTGAAGAGACATTGAGGCAGCAAGTCTTTCTTTTGTCTCGAACTCTCTCTGCAAGAAAAAGTCAGACAGCTTCGGGAGGTCCTCGCCGAACTGACGTCCGGCGATATCAGCCTCCAACTTCCCACCTGAGAACGTAAGATGGACGTCCTTCCAGTCTTTGTGGTCCATAGGTAGGGCCAGCGACAAGGGTTTACACTCCTCCAGGGAGGGGCAAGGCTTGTCGGCCTCGACTGCTCTTAGTACAGCCGCAAACCCTTTCTGTAAAAAGGGGAAGGCTCTAGCAGGAGAGGACACAAAGGAAGGGAGCTTCTTGCTCAATGCAGCTACCTTTGAGTTAGAGAAGCCCCTCTCTTTCAACGAGGATGAAAGCAGAGCTTGAGCCTTAGTATGGTCCATCACTATGACCTCCTTCGACTCTGTCTCCTCCTTTGAAGCTGGTTCCTTCCTCAGCCGGACACATGGTTTAGCATCTGAGCACAAGGGAAGGTCTTTCACATTGAGCGTTTTCTGGGGCCCATGTGATTCTGCAAGGCTCTGCATCTGCAGTTCCATTGCAGCCGCCTTCTCCTGATTCTCCTTCTGCACCTGTTGGATCATTCCAACAATGGAGGAGAGGGCCTGTCCCAGCTCTACTGGGAGACCGGCCGATGTTGAGGGAATAGGCTCCGGGATCTGAACCGGAGTAGCCGACACCTCGTCGACCTCTTCCTCTACAACGTCTGGGGCTTGAACTTCACCCTGGGCTTCTGCCAGGAGGTCTTCCTCCAGACGCTCGTCCACGACAGACATCCTGTCATCTAACTGGATGTCTTGCATAGCAACCGAGACTTCAGCATCCACCTGGATCTAAACTTGGGGATCTTCTCTTGAGGCTGGGGAATCACTGCATCAGCTGATGCCTTAGGGAAAAGATACGCCCTCATCTTCTCACTTGGAAGATAAGGTCCAGAGGTGTTCTTCTGGAAGCCCCTTACCCAGGTACGAAGCTTCTCCCTTGCTATATCACTTGATTCCGCCATCCTAGGGGAATCAAAGGCCTCCGTAATTAGATTAATGCACACAGTACATACCTGAGGGTCCCAATACCGGAGATCACCCTTTGAGACAGCGCATGCTGCGTGTCTCCTACCAAACTCATGTCCGCAGAGGCTCTTGCTGCGGACGTTGCAGAAGACACTTCCGCACTTCGGAGGGTCCTTCTGTAAAGAGAAGAAATTTCCATGAGTATCAAGTGAACTATGTATCACTGGATATGCATAGTATAGCATAACAATACAGAAAGGAAAGACACACACTTGTGTTTCCCTCACAACCCATTGTTGCAGCCTTCCAGATAATAAAATCAAATGGTTAATCTCTTCTAGATTAACTAATGTAAAGTTTCCAGAGGAAACAGGTGGAGCTCACACCTAGGCAATGATTTTAAAATCATGGATAATAGACAGGAAAGAACTCACTTTCCTCTCTGTAGGGCAACAGCAAAGGACTTGTGCAAGAAAACACAAAAGTGTTAGAACACAGTGCTGTACCAAAACCCATACTATAGTTTTCTTCTTACAGTATATGTTATACTGAAGAATACTGGTACAGTATAGGAGGTTACGTGCCGGCCGGCACACACCATAACTAGCTTTAAAGTATACTACTTAACAGCTATAAGGCGGCAGAACGCTGGTTCAAATGCATGTGCCGGCCGGCAGTAAGTGCCGGCCGGCAACAGCCAATGCCGGCCGGCAATGACTGCTGGCCGGCAACTACACAAGGTAGTACCCAGCTGCCGGCCACACTCTTGGTGACCGGCAGACAAGGGCTGACATTAGCCGGCCGGCAAAGGTACAGGACCGATGCCAGCCGGCAGCAAAAGAACCAGAGGACTACAACCGCCCGGCTGCCGGCCTCATAGGCCGGCAGCCGGGTCGGGTACAGCACTAGAAGAAAAACAGAATGGATGCCGGGATAAGAGTGTACACTACCTCCAAGCCCAGCAATCCGAAAGAGTGCAAATAAGGAAGGGGAGAATCTAATTCAGGCTTCCTGACCAATGCCATCTGACTCTGCAGGCCGGCATGAATGAGGGACCAAGGGAGGTCCGGGCAGCACTCAAAGCAGAAGACCCTTGCCGGCCGGCAGCTCTGCCGGCCGGCAAGGGACTGAGTCAATTCCACATCCTAACCTATTCTAGGTCCAGATGTAGAATGACGTACAGTACTGTAATGGCTAGGCAATTACGGAGATAGAGGAGGAAGGGACAAAAGAGGGTCCTACCAACCTTGCTTTAGTGACGGATCACCCGCAGCCAAGAAACTCATCTTAGCCTAAGGGAGATCCAAGGGGGGAGGCCAGCAATACTTGCCAGCTCCCAGAGCACCAAAGCAAGGAAGGTGTTGCTACTCCCAGGGAAAGAAACTTATCCTCCCCCGAGAACAGCAACAAGGACTAGTCTGGTAGATCACAAAAGAAGGAATCATATACACAGAAACCTTCGGTAGTGACCTTAGGAGGCTAAGCCACCTTTGTCTGTGTCAGGTCAGCGAGGGAGACTCTACCCCAAGCCAGACAAACACAGACTCAGACTAAAAAACTCTGTTGTTCTGTCCCTCTTTGAACCAGACTTACTGGAACAGGAAGGTACAGTAACACCCCAGTATAGTTTTATCGAAAATTAATTCAGATAAACCACTTAGGGATAAGCCCAAGGCTTAAACAGAGGGAAAGGGATTGCATACCTTCTCCGAAGAAAAGAAAGCAACCGGGGAGTATGAGAAAATATACTAAGGCTCCATAAGCAACTTAGCCTAGGAACCAAGAGAATCGATTACCTAAATCACCGAAACTCACTCGTAAACTATCTTGGAAATATTCCACACAATCTTAAATGTATAAAACATAGCCTAAAGCTTCAATAAAATTTTAATACACTCGGAAAAACCAAAATCATGCATGAAGTACTAGGACCAAACGACTAGGCTACATGGCCTAGCGTAGGCCAGAATGCGAATACTTCGCCAAAACAATACTAAGCACGAAAGGAAATCCTATGTAATGCTAAATAGCTAAAATTTATTAAAGCAAAACAACCGGGAATGTCGCTCTGACTAACTAAACTTATACCTAGCGAGCGACAGCGTCCATGACGCCTCCGGTAGGCTACGGCTCTTGTAACAAAGATTAATCCTATTAATCACTCAAAAATTTACCAAGAGCTTACATTTATACATAAAAGACATGGTACTCAACTTATCAGAGGCCGACGAAGTAGGAGAAGCCATGAAAAGCAGAATAAATCCAAGATTTGCAAGAAACACAGGAAAAAACACCGAGTTGTTAAGCTACGCAAAAAGGAATGCAGATGGCGCCAGGATTGGCGCCAGGCACGCTTACGAAACGGGAGATAGGGAGCCTTGGGAACGGGTCCCCTTTTTCTTCCCCGAATTCGTTTCTTGGCAATTGCCCCCTGTGAGACGAAATCTCTGTTCAGGGTGCAGATTACTATGTGGCGTGTCAAGAATACGTCCTTTGATATGTCGCGATATCCCTTTCACGAGGGATATTCGCTCCAGGAGTTAGAATTCTGGTACCTTAAGGTAAATTCTCTGGGAATATCGCCGTAGTTGTAATATACCCTAGGAAGCTACCCTATAGGAACTTCCATCAGGACGACATGGCTTGAGCCCAAAAATACATGCATATATATACATATATATATATATATATATATATATATATATATATATATATATATATATATATATATATATATATATATATATATATATATATATATATATATATATATATATATATATATATATATATATATATATATATATATATATATATATATATATATGAGTTGGTGAAGATTCGTCACCGCTCATTCGCCGACGACGATTAGCCACCGCCAGTTTGCCACCAGCTTTTCGCCACTTGGACCATTTCGCCACTGGGACATTTCGCCACCAGAAACATAACTACAACTGTTTAGTTTTTCCCCTCTGCATTTTTCATTGATTTTGGCAGTTCTAACTATTCTACTGCAAAGTGTAAGTAAAAAAAAAATTTAAAAATAAAAAAATTTTCTTGTAATAAAAGTAATATGTAATTCAAACATTTTATTGTTTACAAACAAGTGAAAAAATATGTATTGGTTTGCACCTAGAAAAAAATTGAAACTTCAGTTCATTTGATAGTTATGGGCTATTCCTTTGAGATATCACAAAGAGTCTCTTTCATTGTTGTACTCGAGAACAGTTTTCTTTATTCTTTCATAAGCGCTTCTAATTTTTTCAGCTTTAAGGGTGGTCTGCATCCTGATATCCGTTGTTCCTTATATAAATCTCTTCCCTTTTGTAATTTCATTAGAGTTCCTATAAATTTCCCTAAGGTTGG
>NC_090725.1:216440125-216445125 GCF_036898095.1 Palaemon carinicauda | reverse complement strand
CCCAGCACTCTCCTGTTCGCGTCTTGATATCCGTTTGGATTTCAATAGTCTCTTGACAGATCTTGCCATTTCTTTCCTCTTCTTCCCAGGAATGGAAAGTCGATGTGACTCCAAATTCCAGTGGATTCCCAACCACTGAAATTTTTGAGCTGAAGATAGTCGAGACTTTTTGTGTTGATCTTGAATCCCAGATGTTCCAGGAGCTAGATACCTATCTTAGAGGCTTGCATGCATTCTGTCCTGGATGCTGCCCACACCAGCCAGTCATCCAAATAGGCCACTACTTGGATCCCCTTGGGGCGTAATTGATGGACGGCTGCGTTCGCAAGCTCCGTGAAAATCCTTGAGGCTCTGTTCAGCCCGAATGGTATGGCTCTGAAGGCGTAAAGTCTTCTTTGTAACTTGAACCCTAGGTAGGAGGAGAGGTGACGATTAATTGGAACGTGCCAATAAGCGTCTGACAAGTCTATGGAGACGCAAGTCTTTCTTTCGTCTCTTGTTCTCTGCGCAAGAGAAACTCCGACAGTCTTTTTGGTCCAATGGTAAGGTCAGGGATAACGGCTCGCATTCCTCCAGGGAGGGGCATGGTTTCCCTGCCTCCGCCGCCGTCAAGGCTGCCTTATATCCCCTTTCCATGAAGGGAAAGGCTCTGGTTAGAGAGGCCACAAAGGAGGGAAGCTTCTTACTCAATGCTGGCACCTTTGAGTTCGTGAAGCCCCTCTCTTTCATCGAGCTCACTAGTAATGCCTGTGCTTTACTATGGTCAAGGACTATGACCTCCTTCGGCTCCATTTCCTCCTTTGAGGCTAGCTCCTTCCTAAGACGAACATAGCAGTCCAGGTAAGAGTCTTTGTTGGGCCAAAATTCCACATCTTCCAGGGGAATTGAGCCCAACTTCTCCGATATAACAATCTTCCCGGTTGTCATTGGGATGTGTTTGGCATACTTCCAAGGATTGGTATCCGAGCACAAAGGAAGATCCTTCACGTTGAGTCGCTTCTTGGGCCCACGTGCTGCTGCGAGTCTACATATCTCCAGTTTCATTGCAGCTTCCTTTTCATCATTCTTCTTTTGTATTTGTTGAATCATTTCAACAATAGAAGAAAGAGTCCCTCCCAGATCATATGGGATAGCAGACGATATAGAGGGAACATGTTCTGGGGCCGGAACCGATGTAACCGACACCTCGTCGATTTCTTCCTCTTCTATTTCTGGAGCCTGGGTCAGCTCCTCCTCCTGACCTTCTCCCAGAGAGTCCTTCTCTGTACATGGGCCTGGTTCCTCTCCCTAGCATCGTCGACTTCTGGGCCGTGAAGACCAGGACTCCTCAGGTTACAGACTTCATGTCCAGGAACCGCTTCAAGGCCATTCAATCATCACTTCACTTCAACGACAATGACCAGGCAGCAGGCTCCTAAGATTGGTTCTTCAAGGTGAGAATCCCCTTCACCAAGGTCACCAGAGAGCTCCTGAAAGTTCCCGAGACTACTATCCATTCCATTGATGAAGTGATGGTCGCCTACAAGAGCGCGAAGGCTGGTAACCTTCGCCAATATGTAGCCAAGAAGCCTGACAAGTGGGGTTACAAGTTGCTCTGCCGCTCCAGCGTGAATGGATTTGTGCATAATAGTCTTACGTACCAAGGGGAGACAACCTTTGTGAGCCACCCTACTCTGCTGTCTGTGACTTCCAAGTTAGTTGTCTCCCTTATCAAGACCATCAAGGACCCAAGTCACGCAGCAGTGTATGCAGACAACTACTTCACCAGTATAGGATTGGCCAAGTACCTGAGATCGGAGTATGGATGCCGGTATGTGGGAACTGCCAGGGGAAACCGAGTTGGACATCTTCCTCTGAAGTCTGTGAAGGAGATGAGCAAGAAGACGACGCAAAGGGGCACACTGGACTACATCTCTTATGATGGCATCTTCATTGCAA
The DNA here is from genome assembly GCF_036898095.1 of Palaemon carinicauda. Lineage (NCBI taxonomy): Eukaryota > Metazoa > Arthropoda > Malacostraca > Decapoda > Palaemonidae > Palaemon > Palaemon carinicauda. The sequence continues at coordinate 216,443,187 of NC_090725.1, read as the reverse complement.
GATGGAAGGATAACAGCGTTGTGACAATCTTGTCCACTGATGTCGGTGTGGAGCCCATGGGAACAGTGGAGTGGTACGGCAGGGCAGAGAAGAAGAAGAAGATTCCCATTCCTTGTCCATCTGCCAAGGAACAACAACAACCACATGGGTGGCATCGACAAAAGTGACATGTTGACACACCTCTACAAGACCCTCTTCAAAGCAAAGAGGTACTACATGAGACTCTTTGCTTACCTCCTGGACCTGATCATCTGCAACGCTTGGATTTTGTACAAGAGGGATTGCTTGGCTTTGCTGGAGAACCCAAAGCCCCTCAAGGACATCCGACTGGATAACTCAAATTGGCTGAGAAGTCTCAAGACATCGAACTTCAAGATTACTAGGAATTCTCTTGGCACCAGGGATGTTGCTTTGCCAAAAAGGGGCCAATGGGCAGTTGTGCCAAGTGTAGAGTCACACCAGGATGCCACTACCCTACACATGCAAAAGCATGTCACCATAAGGCAGACCTGCAAGTTCTGTTCTACTGCAGGCCACATCCACAGGTCTCACTTGATATGTGAGATGGTTAGTATTGTTCTCCTTTAGCAGACAGTTCTCTTTGGGAAGTGACCCTACTTTGTTCTCTTAGGGTACAATGCCTGCATTGGAGACTCAGGATCGTGCACCATAGGTTGCCCCTAGCTACGCCTCACTGAAAGTCGAAATTGTTTTGCTTTGTTCGATAAGATTTCTGAGTAATTTTTTTTTCACTAGATTTTTTACTAAGTTTTGTAATATGTTTCTTTTTTTTCTATTATGAGTAAGGTTTGATATATTTTTTGTATTTTCATAGTATTTTTGTATTTTTATAGTATTTTTGTATTTTATAGTATTTTTGTATTTATTGTATATTGTATTTTCTTGTATTTATAACGTATTTCTTATTTAATTAAATTGTTAAACCATATACGTCTTTCTGTTATACATTGGAACTATAAAAAAACTGTTTTATCAATAATAATCATATGATTTGTGGGCGAATCAACATAAGTAGAAACTTCAAAATCTGTGCCGTTAAGGTCCAATAGATCCCATATGGGATGAGCGTGGTCCGCCTAAAATCGCCCAAGGCCCCCAAATGGCATACTTCATTGCATGCAATTATTTTGCTAATTTGGAAAAATGTTTCAAAGTACACAGGAGTAAAAAGGTCTTGTATTTACTAATACTACAACATTCTAAAAGGAATTTTTAAAGTTTCCCATAAAACCTAGGGTGGACTTTAAAGGGCTAGAAAAGGCACCATAAAATTAGTCAATATAAGAGTTTTGCCCATATTTAAATCTTTCATTATTTGTAAGAACCAATTTCACTAGCCTTTTCTATAAAAGAAAAAAAAGTATATTCATCACATGTCTATCATTTTCTTTTTTTTACCCTTTTCATTGCGAAAGTAACTTTCGTGGTTTATCTTTTTGTGAATAATAAAAGAGCATACATTTCGGAATAAACAGTTTTGTATTTTTAAAAAGAAATGATACGATATCAGTAAATCACATTAAATGGGAGGCAGGAGTAATGGAGAATCACAAAAGCATCCAAATGATAACATAAGCAAACGATGTTGAAAATAAAGATAAAAAAAATGGAAAACAAAAATATACAGGACTTTATTAGTACATCTAATGATGATTGTATTGTACGAGTCTAACAATTCTACATATTAGGGTATGATTAAAATATAGGATATCTAGAAAACATCCGTGTAAAATATATTCATATAAATAAAAAAAAAGGAACACAATAACTAGTGAAATAGAAATAAATAATTACATGGTATCGGGATCATGAACAACCTATTTGAGTAAGTGACCTAATTATTTGAACTGAATCTGGTAATTAACAAAATTGAGGATTTATGGATTTTTGGTCATAGGGGCAGAAGCTAAGGCAGGGAAAGTCATTCGCCGAGCAACGGTTAGGGGCACTGTAGCAATAGAATGTCTTTTATCTTTTTATTGCTTAAGTGCATTCATTTTATGATACGATAATTTATTGTTATATTAACTACTGCATAGTACTGTACACCAAATATCATTCATTACAGTAGTAATGTAGACATAGTTTACATATACGGTAGTTTCAGTGTTGCGAGTCGACTTGCAAAAAACATACACTAATACACTACAGCATCATTGAGTATTCTGAGATGAAATTTTTTTTTTTTTTTTTTTTTTTTTTTTTTTTTTGTTACTGTTTGTATTATATATTCGTATAAGTAGGGTGTTGACTCATGCTATGTGTAGAATAGTCTTACTTTGTAGGTAGCAGGTTGGCCAGGGCACCGGCTACCCGATGAAATACTAAAGCAAGAGAGTTATTGGATCCTTTGACTGGCCAGACAGTACTACATTGGATCCATCTCTCTAGTTACGGCTTACTTTCCCTTTGCCTACACATACACCGAATAGTCTGGCATATTCTATACAAATTCTCCTCTGTCCTCATACACCTGGCAATACTATGATTACCAAACAATTTCTTCTTCACCCAAGGGGTAAGCTACTACACTGTAATTGTTCAGTGGCTATATTCCTCATGGTAAGGGTAGAAGAGACCATTGAGCTATGGTAAGCAGCTCTTATAGGAGAAAGAAACTCCAAAATCAAACCATTGTTCTCTAGTCTTGGGTAGTGCTATAGTCTCTGTACCATGATCTTCCACTGTCTTGGGTTAGAGTTCTCTAGCTTGAGGGCACACTCGGGCACGCTGTTCTGTCTTGTTTCTCTTCTTCTGGTTTTGTTAAGGTTTTTATCGTTTATATAGGAGATATTTATTATAAATTTGTTACTCTTCTTAAATATTTTATTTTTCCATGTTTCCTTTCCTCATTGGACTATTATCCCTGGTGGAGCCTTGGGCTTATAGCATCCTGCTTTTCAAACTAGGGCTGTGGGTTAATGATAATAATAATAATAATAATAATAATAATAATAATAATAATAATAATAATAATAATAATAAAACTTTGTACGTATTACATGTATTTACATGGACTCAACACTAACTAAAAAGGGTTC
>NC_090725.1:216422625-216435125 GCF_036898095.1 Palaemon carinicauda | reverse complement strand
ACACATGAAAGTTTTACCATATAATATTTTGGAATCATTCTTCAAGATGATTACAAACTACATTTAGAATTAGAGTAATTTTCCTAAAAATTATCTTGCCCCCCCCCCAGAAAAAAAAAATTAACAAGCATGCCTGGTATTTTATTTCATAGAATACTGATTTTCCTTTTTACGAATATTCTCTCTCTCTCTCTCTCTCTCTCTCTCTCTCTCTCTCTCTCTCTCTCTCTCTCTCTCTCTCTCTCTCTCTCTCTCTAACTGGTGTTGCAATGGAGGTGGAGGAATTAACAAATGGGTAACAACGGTTCACTTACATTCCATAGGTTTTGTCAATAAGGTTACCACTGGCATAATAAATAGACAATTTAATAAAGGATTGATAATAGGCTTAAAATTAGCTTATTACACTCATCGATTTATTGAAGTGAAGTCTGATGGCTGCTGTAGTAAAAAAGGAAACATAGATAAGGTATACTTTATTTGTATGTACGGTGCTTGCTTCCTGTAAAAAAGCAAATATGCGTGAGAAAGAGGATGACCTGCCCTAAAGCTTTATGGTGTTGGCAGTTTGTCAAACAAGAAATATGCAGCTTTTAGACTGTTAATGGTGATCCAATTCTTTTTACCACTTACATTGATATGGAGAGTTTACAGTGTAAGACAAATGACAAAGAATGGGCCTAAATACGGTATCAATACCAATAGCAATAAAGTGTCGGTACTCATGCAGATAGGTGTTGCAGTTTATAGATCTTTCAGTATGTGTTGCTTTACTGAGGGATTATGACTCCGATGGCATGGGAAAAAAATTCTCCAAAAAAGTGACGTAGGGGCTAGCCTTCATCTCATTACACGGTGAACAGAAAAAATACCCAATGGATAACCTGCAGGGAGCCATATACCCTTCCATTTTTGGCTTCCTTTGGATTGGTCCTCGGTCTGAGGAGGACCCAGAAAGGAAGTGAAAATCCATTGGAGTCATTGTAGGTGAAAATCAAAGGAGTTTTGATGGTACGATGGAAACATTACACCATTCACTTGGCTGCTAGGCTGTAAGCACTGGTGTGATGTAGGGTGATGCTAAGAAGATATCCTTAAAATATTCACAATTGATAGATGAAAGTGGCAATCCCGGCAGAAACCAAATCTTGCTCTCTCTACGAAAAGTTAGGCAGCAGTAAATGAGGCACAGATTGCATCTTGCATGGGAATATCTTTAGGCTAGCAAGTGGAGCAGTTGATGCCAGTGAAAAGGTAATGGATGAAACGTTCCCACACCTGAATCTGCGGGGACCGAGTCCTTGGTATCTTTAGTAAGGCCATGTCATATCAACTTCAGTAGCTTTGCAGTATATCAGCAAGAGCACAGGAGAGATCATGGATCAAATTGGTGCACGAAGGCAGTTATCCAAAATTATCCATGTATATTTGTGGATCTCCATGTGCTGGAAAAGTGTAACTTCAATGACGAGATTATTTGTTGAACAGAAACTTATGACATGTATTCTAATTTCATTTGCAATTTCGCCAAGACCCTCAGCACCCATCACATTCTCAATACCTTGATTATTTCTTTCAACTTTAGTACCGATAGTTATGGCTTAACCAACGAGAATTCCAATTGGTCATTCATGCACTTGCGGAAAACAGTTTTTTATATCTGCAATTATTTGGTTAATAAAAATTATATTTAATTTAATCTCTCTCTCTCTCTCTCTCTCTCTCTCTCTCTCTCTCTCTCTCTCTCTCTCTCTCTCTCTCTCTCTCTCTCTCTCTCTCTCTCTAGGATATCAACTATGACACTCTGCAATTCATCATAGAATTTATTTTTCCTTTCTTCAATTAGCAATTTACTTTTTACAGCATTCTACTCTGTTCATACCTCTTGTGCTCTTGCCATCATTCCTACCCCTCCTCTTCCTAGGCCATAGGTCCTTCCTTAATATATATATATATATATATATATATATATATATATATATATATATATATATATATATATATATATATATATATATATATGTATATATATATATATATATATATATATATATATATATATATATATATATATACATATATATATATATATATATATATATATATATATATATATATATATATATATATATATACAGTGACGAACTAAGACTAGCATGTGACTCAAAGGTGATATAAAAGCAACTGAGTAACTTTAGTACAACACATCGAGTAAGAAGGTCACAAAATACAGACATGCTATTTCTTGTCAACCAGCAACTGGTTCTGTCAACAGTAAGCAATGCAGTATGCAGACATGTTAAAACAAGTTGCTGTCAGTGTGACGGGAGAGCAATGATACAAAATATAATATATACATAAAAGAGAAATGCTGTTACTATGTACACTCGTAGTGCAATATACATATATATATATATATATCTATATATATATATATATATATATATATATATATATATATATATATATATATATATGTGTGTGTGTGTGTGTGTGTGTGTGTGTGTGTGTGTGTGTGTGTTTGTGGGTGAGTGTATTGGCTTGGTCTAAGTTTTCCTTAACAGTCCCCTTCCAATGTATTTCACTTAGGGCTAAGATATCCAAATTATATACCATGAATTCATTCTCTACTTGTTGTAACATCTCAATTTGATTCATGGCTCAAACATTCCAATTACCAATTCTAAATTTTTTCTTAGCGTCCCGCTACTCTCGGGACTAAATCCATAGAAGATTCCTCGGCTATATTCATCAAAGTATAGCCAGTTCCTTGTGATGCACAGTGCCTATCTAACAAATGCAAGTGACCCCTGCCAGTCCTTATTAAGTCCAGCAAGATCATCTGCCATGCATCATAAGTAGAATCCGAAAAGATGTCTTGCCTATCGCCTTAAACCCAATTCGTTACCCTATTGCCATTGACTTCTTCGAGATTTAGGGAGTACTTTCTCCACACCCAAAGTTCCCGTTACTACTCCAGGTTCCAAATTATTTTATATAATAGTTGGGGATATAGATATTTATATATATATATATATATATATATATATATATATATATATATATATATATATATATATATATACATATATATATGTGTGTGTGTGTGTGTGTGTGAGTGTGATCTCCAATCAGGGTCTATAGAATTAGAGTTTAGTGAAAAATATATGACAACGGCTAGGTTAAGTAAAATTTGGAAATCATATGGCCTGAAATTACATATAAAAATCAGACTTTACTGTATATCAGTTTAGTGAGATCGGTGTTATTCTATGGACAGGAATCATGGTATGACAATGAAAAAATCTCTAATAAATTTAGTAGATTTAACAACAAAGCCCTCCGAAGGATATTGGGAGTTATATGGTAGGAAAGGATTAGAAATGAAACTATAAGAGAGATTACTCGAGTGCATTATGTGGATGAGATCATGATTAGGGGTACAGGGAGATGGTTTGGGCATGCTCTTCGCAATCCCCATGAGAGATTAGTTCATCAAACTTTCAGCTGTGCTCCACAAGACACTAAAAGAATTGGAAGACCCAGACCTACATGGCTGCAGAATATGAAGCGCAAAGTAATAGAAGATGAATGGATAAGTATGGAATTAAAAGTTCAAGATAGAGATGACTGGCGAAATCTAACTGAAACCCTTCGCTTCGATAGGTGTACAATGATCTGATGATGATGATGATGATCTATCTATCTATCTATCTATATATATATATATATATATATATATATATATATATATATATATATATATATATATAGATAGATAGATAGATAGATAGATAGATAGATTTTCTTATGTAAATGGTATTCATGTGAGTAGAGTTTTTTATTCATGAATTTTATGTGTGTTTAAGAGATGTATAGCCGACTTGTACGATGAGTTCCACTCACGTATGAATAAGTAATGTATGTAAATTACATAAGACTTTTGTCATTCCGTTAGTTGCTTTTTCAGTCAGTTCTGTATATGTAAATTCACCTTATTTTAAAGAATTAAATATTCATTTCTCGTAATTTTTTTATGAAGTCTTATGTAAACTTGTTAAAAGGTATGCTGTATGACACACACGCTAGGGATTGCATCATGTTTCCACGTGGTTGGAAGAGGCATGGAGATTCTAGACTAAATTTTATTTATTTTTTTTTAATGTCACAAGAGGAGGTGGGCGGAGGATGCTGAGAGAGTAGCCTCTCAAGTAACTGTAGTAATTCTTCTTCAAATTACTAAGTTGGCAACATTTACGCTGCTAGAGCCATGCCCCGACTCCACAAGAATGATTTACTAAGAGTTAAAAGACTGAATTAAGTTGATATGTAATGACCTAGCAATACATAGGAGACAGAGATCTCTCCTAATCCTAAGAAGAGCCATCGTCCGACAATCGTCTCCGGCTTCTATTCAGCCACTACATATCTCCTCTGTAACGTGCATAGTATTTTCCTCTCGAACCTGCGTAGCGTTTTTTCTCAAATGTGAATAGTGTTTGTTTAAATATTGGAATTTCTCTGGGTTAAGTTAAAAGAAGTGCTGTGTATTTGTGAGTATCGGTATACTATAAGAATTAATTGGTTTTTGTGACTGGCCCTTTGAGATTAGGTTAAACAGTGAATTGTAATTATTTTGCCTAACCGTTTGGTAACTTTGTGTGAGCCTAAGGACATAAGAGCAACAGTTAAGAATATGCAAGTGAAATTTATCAAAGTGTCAGCTTTTTTCCTTATTTGTGAAAATTAAATGTTTTTTTTTAATCAATTTCTAGTGAAACGAGTAATTGTATAATTTTTTTTTTTTGAGTGTTTCGTTTTGTTTTAGTCTAAGCTTTGGTGAAGATTTAATATTTTGAGTGCTATAATTTCTATGTTAATTTTGAATTGTTAATTTCTATAGAATATATTTATTTTTGTAAAGTCTGTCTCATTTCGATCACCAATACTTTTACCAGTTCTCACACTCGTATCCCGTGACTAAGAACCAAATTAAGAGGTTGATTTAAGAATAGTTCCTGTTAAATCTAAAGTAATCACCCAGTTTTGTTTTGAGTGTCAAGAGAAGAGACCTTTTAGATATTTAGTGCTCATATATATTATTGTCTGAGAGTTTCTCTTGTGTATCAAATTATGTAATATATATATATATATATATATATATATATATATATATATATATATATATATATATATATATATATATATATATATATTGAATTTGCAAGCATGATTACTTTATGCCTTCCCAAATTGATATTCAGTAGCTCCTAGGTGGCATATTAACAGCTTTCTTCTGCTATCGTTCACTTGTTATTTATTAGCGTCAGAAATGTGGTATATACGAAATTGAGGAGGATGACAGACATCTGTAGTAATTTCTCTTTCCTTATCTGTAAGCTTTCCATACAGGTTTCCAAAAAAATTATGATGATCTCTCTCTCTCTCTCTCTCTCTCTCTCTCTCTCTCTCTCTCTCTCTCTCTCTCTCTCTCTTGTGTTCTATAAATCGTAAAGCTTAACTTAAAAAGAGAGAATAAAGTTTTATTTATGTCCAATGTAGTTAACGTTAAAAAGCAAAAATTTTAAAACAATGAAATTCATACAAAAGATTTATATTTGCAGACGATGAAACTCGTGAATAGGTTTTAAGAAAACATTTTTTATGTCTCCATTTTCCTTAAAATCTTTAGATTCTCTATTGGTAACGAAAATTCTTATCCGAAATTTTATGATAACTTATTTACTCTGACACGAAACCCATGTTTTTGGCAATGTCTGGAGGGTCATATCCATGATCTGTAGAAATATAAGAAAGGACGAAAAATCACATTCAGCTTTGGAAATATATTTTTTCATTAAGAAATGTCTCAAAAAGCGGATTGTTATGAACTCAGTACCACACATGTGTTACACCATCGTACATAGTAAGGACATTTCTTATTTTGGTATATATTATCATTTGACTCTTTCTCTCCCCTCACACTGACAGCAACTTGCATGAACATGTCTGCCTATTTCTCATTGTTAACTGTTAAGAGAACCGGTTGCCAGTTGGACAAGAAATAGCATGTTGTATTCTGTGACCTTCTTGCCGGGACTTAGTGTGTATATATACTCGATATGTTTTTAATTAAGTACCCAGATGCTTTCATCTCACCCTTGATTCACAACCTACTCTTGGCCGTCACAATACCAATTACTTAATTTGTGTGTGTGTGTGTGTGTGTGTGTGTGTGAGAATAATAATTTTTGAAATAAGTAAATAAGATCTTTCTATTTGAATACTAGAAAACTTGCTATTGTGGATACATGACTTCATTAAATCAAAGCGATAACACCTTTGAAGCACTATTGATAAATGAAGCATTTGAGAAAATTTTATTTGAAGTTGAGACTAGAAGTCACAAGGATTAAAGTCACTTAGAAAATGAGGTTGTTCTCCGATTGTTTTTAACTTAGGAAATCATATAATCCGGGTGTCAAATACGGCAATGAACACAAGAGAAAATGTTTTAACAATTTAGTTGTCTTTTTATATACTGTACACCAAATTCACTGGAGCATCTTACCTCTCATCCTATTCTGATTGTGAAAAAATATCATGCCCTCTTTTAAAACTTGTGAATCTGGTGTATTATTGGATATATAATATGACCTGCTGGATGCTTTCAATTATATTGGAATAGATACGTTATGGTTCTAGATTCAGTTATACTTGGCATATTTATTCGCTTGAGTTTAGAAAAAAAATAAATTAGCTTCGTTAAATTTAAGTATTCTTCTGGTAGATTATTAATTACTAATAAAATTAATCAGTAGAGCCATATCTTTATCGTAACCCGAAAATTTATTGTATAAACCAGTTTGCTCCTAGCATGAATAACGAATTCACAGCTTACGTGTTATATTTATGTATGGGGGGGGGGCAAGAAACTTACAACCGTATATTCTACGTGTCGAAGAAGCAACTAAAGGAAAGCTCCTGACTTACATTCCTGCATTTCATCAAAATGCTGGGTCTTCTGCTAATAACTGTAGAATTTACTGCCTTACAGTTGGAACCTTTAATCAAAGGTTAGGACCACCCCCAATAACTGTGGCTGATGACTGCAAGGCATATGGTCGTAAAAATCATATGCCAATTTAGTAACATGGATGTGGGCAAGGCATTCTCTGTAAGTGAATGATGTTCGGATTCACTGACGGCAGGATAAATGGATGAGGGTTCCCGCTTGCTTGTAGATCGCCTGGCCATTGCAGCCAAGCACAGGTTCTTGCAACACTGCAACACGTAGGTGTTCAGTTTATTTTAGACTTGTAGGTGATTAAAGTTTGAGGGATAAGATACTTTGTGGATGAGGGGTACCAATGGGTTCGCAACTGCTGGCAAACATGTAGCTAGTGGAAAAATGACCGATCAGAGCAGGTACTTGAAATATCGATACTGTAACGGGATGAAGGAGGAAAGTAGTGGATGTGATGGTGAGGAGGATGATAGGTATCTTATGTGTGCAGGGGATGAGATGAAAAGGAAGTGGAACTAGAGAGATAAAGAATGGGTATAAGTTCTTTTACAGCTGGTTACAGAGAGGGAAGATATAAATTTCGGGCACAAGTATATAAAAATTATAGGCTTTTAAAGACTCCAATGGTAATACGGATCAGAGAGTAAATATAATTTCATCATATACCCCGCAGATGAGTTGCCAAGAGCCAGAAAAAATAATTATTTAGACAAGACTTTTAGACAACTATTAGAACAGTGAAAGCGTTGGAGAAGATAATCAGAGTAGCAGACATGAATGGCAGAATGGGGAAGAGAAGAGATGGATATGAGGAGGTACTATTGTCCATAAGTATTCTTGCACACCCTAAATTCTTCTCAACCATATCTGATCTGATATTAACAATCTCCAATGCAGTACAGAAATCCCTTCATTGTGGTCAGGAAGTTCGTATGATTGGCCTTGATTTTAGTGCTGCCATTGACCGTGTTAATCATGATACCCTTGTTTTTAAACTCTTAGAATCATCGTTAAGTTTTCAAGTAATAGATCACAAAGTTTTTGTTGATGGGCACCATAGTGAGTATAGGAATGTTGTATCTGGTGTTCCTCAGGGTAGTGTTCTTCGCCATTACTCTTCATACTATATACACATGATATGTGGTTTGGTCTAGGAAACAAGCTTGTCACATAAGTAGATGATGCTACTCTCTTTGCATCAATTCCATTTCCTGAATGTAGATCTGGGGTTGCCGAATCCCTTAATAAAGATCTAGCTAAAATTAGTGCATGGTGCAAATTATGGGGTATGAAGTTGAATCCTGACAAAACTCAAAGTATGATTGTAAGTAGGTCAAGGACCATGGGTCCTCCACATCTTGATCTCAGTATCGATAATGTTTCTTTAACTTTGTATAACTGTTTTAAAGTTTTAGGCGTGATTCTCACCAGCAAATTTACTTTTGAGAAACACATTAGATCTGTGTCTTCTACAAGTGCACAAAATATTGGCTTATTGAGAAAGTCTTTCGAGATTTTCGGTGATCAATTCATTCTGAAGAAGTGTTTTAATTCTTCCATTTTACCTTGTGTCGCGTATTGTTGTGCTGTCTGGTCTTCAACTGCTGATTCTCATCTTAATTTGTTGGACACAAACTTACGGTCTATTATGTTTCTCATTCCTGATCTAGCACCCTCATTCAATTAGTTAATTGTGCATGTTGCATAAGATTTTCTATAATGTTGACCATTCTTTATATTCATATCTTTCCTGACAGTTCCATCCTGTTGATAATACTATGTATGCAGTTAATTCCAATAGTCAGGCCTTCTTTTTCATGAGGCTCAATACTACACAGTACTCTAAAAATTTTATTCCTGCTGTGACCAAATTTTCGAATGATCTTCCTAATCGAATAGTTGAATCAGTAGATCTTCAATAGTTCAAATTTGCAGCAAATGCTTTGATGTTGAACAGTGTCACATAAGTCATTTTATAGTTTATATATCAAATATCTGTTTTAATGTTAATTTTTTAGAAATATTTTATTTTTTCATTACTTCTTATATCAGTTATTTATTCCCTTATTTCCTTTCCTCACTGGGTTATTTTTCCTTGTTGGACCCCTTAGGCTTGTAGCATCCTGCTTTTTCAACTAGGGTTGTAGCTTGACTAATAATAATAATAATAATAATAATAATAATAATAATAATACTAACTCCCATGTCCAGACGTAGGATATCCTGTTACCTCACCGCACTTGCTTTGCTCATATATGAAGGTATTTTTTTACGTTAATGGATAGTCTTTGATTACTGTAATTCTTTAACTATACAGTATTACTGTTATTCAGGAGAGCTGGTCTTCCTTTCTCATCCCTTGTTCTCCCTCCTCTCCTTTCCTCCTCCTCTCTCTTCCCCAATACCCCATATCCTAGTATTTTCTTAATGATTGCTGTCCCACCTTCCAATCACCTTCTGGTTTTACTATCAATATGGCTGTATGGCTTTAGCTACCTACCTTGCCGTAAAACAAAGCATATTTATTTCTAAACTCCCTTCCTCCTTACACTCTGTTTTTGTACTAACACCCCACCTCTCTCTCTCTCTCTCTCTCTCTCTCTCTCTCTCTCTCTCTCTCTCTCTCCTCTCTCTCTCTCTCTCTCTCTCCATTTATTCGCTGTCCCTTTTGTACCAGTATCATATCTACAGTTTTCTCTGATATTACTAAGTTTCTGCTAGACACGTCATTAAAACAAGGTTCTTGTCTGTTACTGTGATGACTCCACATCTCCCTTATATAATAGACAACTATGTCTCTCTGTGGTTATATATATATATATATATAATATATATATATATATATATATATATATATATATATATATATATATATATATTACGGTCTTTGTCATTTCGTTCTCTCTCTCTCTCTCTCTCTCTCTCTCTCTCTCTCTCTCTCTCTCTCTCTCTCTCTCTCTCTCCCCTCTCTCTCTCCTGAGTGGGTAGGTGTGGTATTTATTTTCTAACTAGCATTATTAACATTACAAGTGGTTCATAGCTAATTTAATCAATAAAATATCACGAAATGATTATATTTTTACTTTCTTCATACAAATATTCTATAGCCGGTGAAAAAACATATGACCCTCCTCATAACCTACCCAATCAGATATGATTCTTGTCTGTGTATATATGCAGAATTCTCAAGCATTACGATCAAGGTGTTACTGTTCGAATTTTAGACATTGGTCCGGTCTTGTTACTTTGAACCTTGGTAAAACCAGGTCATGCACAAAACATGTCATTTCAAAATGAGAGATTTATATTCGTTTGCATCAGATTCAGATACAGTAATTTGTATCAGTTTGCGTATTATACTTTATTATACCATTGTATTTATATCGAGTTTATCATACAAATGTGTAGGTACTTCTTTTCGATCCTAAGCACTTAAACTTTTCTCATAGGGAAATGATGACTGTCAAGGAAAGGGAAAATTATGATCAATCTGAAGCATAAGCATTTTTAGGTTCAGCTTTATAGATTTAAACGATTTGTGAGGGTGAACAAAGCTGGCAACTGCGATCCAATCACACCTAAATTGTCCAGCCTCCGTGCCACATCTTCTTGACTCCTTTTCTCTATGAGAAGACTCTTCCGCAAGCAGGGATAATTATAACTTAGATTATATTAACAGTAGTTATTATTGGTATGAAATAAGAAGGTGCCTTAATGACAGCTATGGCACATGAGCATAAAGTGACCAGAAATATTTTACACAATTGGTGCAAAAAATGGTAGGAAGGAGGGGATCTACGGTCCTAGAAAAGTTGATACAAGAAAGACTTCAGCTGTGCATGACCAAAGAATTATAACTGAAGTAAAGGTGAAATTAATCACAAATGCTGTTGCAGGTTGTTATGCCGGGCAATTAAATGTGCCCCGTGAAACACTACAAAGAGGTTTACAGTTGTAGGTAGTAGAGTCATCTTTTCTCACACACACACACACCACACACAATGATATTCCAGTCATCCATCCATGGCTGTGTGAACTGCTGGAGAAGGGTGAACACCAGATATATGAGAAAAATACCTTTGAAGAAGTGAGGAGTGGGCATATGTCTTATGTACCAACCGTGTGTCACACGATCGTACATAGTAACGACATTTCTCTTTTTTTGTATATAGTCTCCTTTGTATCTTCGCTCTCCCCTCGCACTGATAACGATCTGAATCAACTTGTCTGTTTTTCTCACCGTTAAATGTTAACAGAAACCGTTGTTGGTTGAACAGAAAACAGCCTGTTATATGTTATGGCCTTCTTGCCCGAAATTGATGTATATATAAACTGGGGTTCTGTAATAAAGTTACTCAGTTGCTTTCATCCCGCTTTTGAGGCACAACCTACTCTTGGCTCGCCACATTGGTGTGAGAAAAACAGACAAGTTGATTCAGGTCGGTATCAGTGCGAGGGGAGAGTGAAGATACAAAGGAGACTATATACAAAACAGAAAAATGTCGTTACTATGTACGATCGTGTGACACAGGGTTGGTATATCCACCACCACCCCCCCTCCCCCCCCCCCCCCCCCCCGCTTGAAGGCTGGGTGTTAGGGTTACTCCGGGGTCACCAATATGACCAATATAAAAGAATAAAAAAGAGTAACATGGTTAGGAGAGAGAACTAAAATATACGATTTTCAAACAACATGTAAGTAAAAGAATGGACATGGGTGGGATGTAAAATTAGAATGACAGATAATAGAGCAGGGAAATGAGGAGCAGACGATGGGTCTACGAACAAAGAAAGTTTGCCGGTGTGGACTTGCACAAAAAGGCCATAAACAGATGCAAGTTAAAGGATATGTCTGAGGCCTTCGTTCTGCATGGAATAGTAACAGCTGCTGCTGCTGGAGATGATTAATATATATACACATATATATATATATATATATATATATATATATATATATATATATATATATATATATATATTATATGTGTGTGTGTGTGTGTGTGTGTGTGTATAGATATATATATATATATATATATATATATATATATATATATATATATATATATATATATATAAATATATATATATATATATATATATATATATATATATATATATATATATATATATATATATATATATATATATATGGCAAATAACGATTCTGATATTGGAGCTACCATCAAGTTTCGGACCAGACTTGAATGGAAGTTAAGGAAAATCATTGAAACTTTGTAGCAAGTTTATGGAGATTATTCTCCATCTAAAATACATTTAGATTCTGAACCAATTGTTTGTGATTGAATAAACCGTTATAGAACGGCAGAAAGGTTCTTAAAGGCAATCTAACAGAGAGGAGACCATCCACTGCAATAAGTGAAAGATCTGACTTTTATGCAGAATCTGCTTGGAGAAGATCATCGGATTACTATTGATACAATTGGTAACGGAGTTGGTATCTTTCATGGCTCAG
>NC_090725.1:216410125-216417625 GCF_036898095.1 Palaemon carinicauda | reverse complement strand
TAAAAAATCTGATTAAATTCAAATCTTGAATGCATCCACCAATCCTCTGCGAAAATGCTTAGCTTGGGAGTCTGATAAAGGATTTGCAATTCTTAAGTTCCTCATTTGTGTGTTGAGTGGCTTAAGATTGCCTCATGTAACCCACAAGTTTCACATTTCATCCACATCTCGAATACATACATGAAACTTTGCTCCGTCAAAGACCATGATACACTGATCAAGGATCTATGATTTTCAAGTTGATCAGTTGTGGACAGGGGTCTTAAGAAAGGGTCATATTCCATATCGTACTTAATTACCATACTTCAAGTTTAATTCACATCTGCAATACATTAATGAAAATATACTCAAATGTAATCTGAAACACCCTTAGCAAGATGCTATGATTCTAAAGTTCACCAACTGAGCACTAAGATACTTAAAAAAGAAATTAAACAGATTAATCTTTGACAATTTACTCCCTTTAAACCAGAGTGTATAATTTTACATGGGACAAGATAACATTTGCGTAACTTATGAAAGGCCTTTTGGGGGTGTTCTGGAGTGCAGTCCTACCCATTCCAGGTGTCAAACCTTTTATACTCAAGATGTGAAATAAATATTTCTGGGATCATGGACTATGATTGTTCTGTTAATGTACAGTCCTATATATTGCCCTGCTTTTTATAAAATGTTCTCATCTGCCATGATGTGGATGGGTGATTGCAGCCTACAGAAAACAGAACAAGTAGAGTCTGCCATATAGTTAGATTAATTAGCTGGGTGCGCTGCTTCATGTGAAGCATACCTGAGTAAGAAAAGGAAAGGAGCACACGATGTGATAGCAAAAGAAATAAGAGCATTATTTATGTGGATTAATTACATATAAATCCTGAATTTGAGAGGACGATCAGGGCAAATGACATCGACCTGTACATTCAGTTCTTAAGTTCCATCATTTGCATATTCTTCATAACCAATCCTACAACAACACTATTGAAGGCTGACCAAATTCCAGCGAGATTTGCTCACTGTGGAGAATTCTCACCCTGTCTTGATAGAAACCCTTAACATATGCCATTACTGGTACTGGTCAAAGGAGGCCGAAATATATCACCAATACCTTAGAGTTTCTGAGTCACTGTGGGTACGTGACAATGAATTGTTTATACTGATTATTTACAAGCTAAAAACAATATAATAATATCAATGTAATTTGAGGAGTAAATGAATTAGAATTTACAATAGAGAAAAAAAAACTCGATTTCTTTCTTTAGTCTACTGCATCTTAAAAATGGTTTATCAATATTTTTCCTACACCAAAAGAGTCTAGATTTCTGATCGTGGATGCATTGACTTGACCTTAAGTAAAAGTGTTATTGAAACTTACATTATCAAGAAGATGAATCTTACTACTTGTCATGAATTCATTGCAAAATATAGATTGAAATTTCATGATTCAGAAACTAAATCTAGATTTCATGTTCATAGCGTTATTGCCAGAAAGAAAAAGTTGATTGTTAAGATTATTCTCTTATAAGGTAGCCACTAGATATAGGTTTTTGATTAGCGATTTACCTAGAAATCAAGAAATGATTCGTTTATAATTGAATTTTCCCTCTAGTTTACCGCTTAAAAAAAGTTTAAAGATTATAATGCCAATTGAATATATATTATCCTATTCACCAAGATGAAATATTGATTTTCACTCATGTTTACTTAACAGAATTAAAAGATTTGAGTATTTTCACACAAACAAACCGCCTAGCTGGAAGCTGAATTTCAAGTAACAAATCTAATATATGACCATTTTTCATGTAGTTTAGTCTGGATCTCCTACTTCCTTATCCCTGCTGTGCTTTCAATCGTGCCATTTATCTGTATACTCTCAAATAGTAATGCTTCCTTATTTTCTCTTATCTAGTATTCTACTAGGTTGTTTATTTTCCTAAACGCTGCAGCATATATAGGTTTCGGTTTTGTATAATTGACCTCTCCTTTGGTAAAATGCAATCTCTGTTCATTTGGGGTGGGGGGTTAACAACCCTGGATAGGTACGGTGGGTCGTTTGCGACCCCGAGCGTCAAAAAAAAACAGGTTTTTCTCACGTGACTCACCCCCGTGACTGGATTTGTGGGTGATCGACCTGCAGGAGGTGTCTCCCCTACACGCTCTAGTAGTGTCCAGATGTGCATTGCTGTAGCTGTACTCCTTCCCCGATTTCTGAGACGCGTCGGGGTCGTTCGCGTCCGAGTTTACCCTTCTAGGGTAGTTTGCATAATTATCAAAGTTATTACGTATTATGAAATTGTCGTAGAATGGTGCAACTTGTATAGGTTATCAGTTGTGGAAAGTCTTGGTGGATTGTTTGGCTACCATGTGCATGTTTTTTTTTTTAGTTAAAATGTCGTTCATCACCACGAGGACCATTTTACCGCGAGTGCCCCTTTTTCATTTTTTTTCATTTTTTGGCCAAGTCATTTTTCCGTAAGATATTGCCAAATAGTGTCGTAAAACTTTTGCTTGTTTAGTGTTGGAAAGTGTGTCTAGATGATCTGGCTACCCATGCATGACTTTGTTTTTGTCAGATACGACGTAGTTATTGGTATATTGGGTATTTAACTGCGGTTACCAATTTCTGTTTTTTTTTCAATATTTGTAAAAATTACTACGTAGTAAGGAATTGCCGTATATTATTCATTTTTTTTTCATGTTTATGTGTTAGAAAGTGTGCCTTGATGGTTGGGCTAACACGTGCATGTCTTTTTTTTTATCTGAGATGTCGTATATTAGAATGTCGGGCATTTTACCGCGAGTGTCCCTTTTTCATTTTTTTTCATTTTTTTGCCAAGTCATTTTTCCGTAAGATATTGCGAAATAGTGTCGTAAAACCTTTGCTTTTTTAGTGTTGGAAAGTGTGTCTAGATGATCTGGCTACCCATGCGTGATTTTGTTTTTGTCAGATACGACGTAGTTATTGGTATATTGGGTATTTAACTGCGGTTGCCAATTTCTGTTTTTTTTCAATATTTGTAAAAATTTACTACGTAGTAAGGAATCGCCGTATATTATTGATTTTTTTTTCATGTTTATGTGTTAGAAAGTGTGCCTTGATGGTTGGGCTAACACGTGCATGTCTTTTTTTTTATCTGAGATGCCGTATATTAGAATGTTGGGCATTTTTCCGCGAGTGCCCCTTATTATTTGTTTTGCATTTTTTTGCTTAGTCATGTTACCGTAAGGAATTGGCAAGTAGTGTCGCAAAACTTATATTTTTATAGTGTTGGAAAGTGTTTCTAGATGATCTGGCTACCCATGCCTATTTTTTTTTTAGCCAGATATGGCGTATATATAAGTATGTGTTCGATTTTCCTGTGATTGCCATTTTTTCGTTTTTTCCCATTTCTTTCAAAATTACTACGTACTAAGGAACTATCACAGAGTAATATTTCATTTATATGTTTATTTGTCGGAAAATATGCCTTGATGGTTTGCCTAGCACGTGGCTGAAATTTTTTTTTTCTGAAATGCCGTATATTAGAATGGCCATTTTTCCACGAGTGCCCCTTTTTATTTGTTTTGCATTTTTTTGCTTAGTCATGTTACCGTAAGGAATTGGCAAGTAGTGTCGCAAAACTTATAATTTTATAGTGTTGGAAAGTGTTTCTAGATGATCTGGCTACCCATGCCTATCTTCTTTTTTTAGCCAGATATGGCGTATATATAGGTATGTGTTCGATTTTCCTGTGATTGCCTTTTTTTCGTTTTTTCCCATTTCTTTCAAAATTACTACGTACTAAGGAACTATCACAGAGTAATTATTCATTTAGATGTTTATTTGTCGGAAAATGTGCCTTGATGGTTTGCCTAGCACGTGGCTGAATTCTTTTTTTCTGAAATGCCGTATATTAGAATGTTAGCCATTTTTCCTCGAGTGCCCCCTTTTTATTTGTTTTGCATTTTTTTGCTTAGTCATGTTACCGTAAGGAATTGGCAAGTAGTGTCGCAAAACTTATATTTTTATAGTGTTGGAAAGTGTTTCTAGATGATCTGGCTACCCATGCCTATCTTTTTTTTAGCCAGATATGGCGTATATATGGGTATGTGTTCGATTTTCCGGTGATTGCCATTTTTTTCGTTTTTTCCCAATTCTTTCAAAATTACTACGTACTAAGGAACTATCACAGAGTAATGATTCCTCTAGATGTTTATTTGTCGGAAAATTTTTTTTACTTTTTTTTTTATTGAATATCATCAAATTTTTTTAGCTAAAATATTGTTTTACATTTTTTTTTTCGATTTTATTTCCCTTCAAAAAAATTTTTTTGGGTCAGAATTTTAATTTTATATTCGTAAAATAATCGACAATTATCCAGCAACCCACCATACAATTTTTATGCATATCCAATAATAATTAGATTAGTAAATAACACCTTGAAATTGACATACCCTTCCTACATTTCAAGTGGCAGATTAGGGAGTCTGAGTCAGTGTGGTTGGCGGCCATTTTGTGGACATATCCGAAGCGTAAGCTGCCCTATCTATATATATTCTTGTTCCCTATAGAATTTGTGATATTTTGGTATATTTTTACCTGCATAAATATCATATTATATATTAAATATATGTATTTTTTTACGGAATTTCTAAGTACTCAAAAAATTACCTTTAGATATGGCCCCTGATATAAATGTAATTTACAAAATAATGAAGATTTTTTTACATATTTCTATTTTAGGATAACATATGTTTATTCCCTAAAAAAATTAGCCACTTCCTATTTCATTTGGGTACCCAAAAAAATTCATGAAATTTGGACAAATTTTTTTGGCCAAAAAAAGTTACCCTTTTTTTCTCATTTCAGATCTTCACCTCCATGGGTCTGACTTCATCCAAAATACATCAAGATGTGTCCTAAACATTCAAGAATCAATTCCTAAAAGGATTTGTGTATATATGTATAAACTTTTTTTTTATGAATTTTTATGTCAGGTCTTTTTTTTTTCTACTTAATTTTTTAAAATATTTATAATAAATAGTTTTTCTGCAGATGAGTAGTATTTATCTATACAGTTGTTTTAAGCATTCATTGAAGTTTTTTTTGGCAAAAGAAAAAAGGAGGTTACTGCAAAAACTGATTTTTCAAGAATTTTTTTTGGCGTCGGGGTCGTTCGCGTCCGAGTATACCCTTAAAGGGGTGTCCGAGGACCGTACCACACAATATGAAATACAAAAGGATATTCTAATATCATTGTGTCATGGGTAGATATAATACTTTTAAAGGATTTGTTTTAAAACACAAAAATATCTTTCCCCAAAGTGTGAATTCCGAGACGAGATTCAACTACCATATTGTTTGGTCAAACCTGTCATCAGTTCACTGTCGTCAGCGTTTTGGAGTAAACCGAGCCCCAACGAGAGCTCCTGCTGTGATAAGGGGACTGTCCTGTTTTCACCAAGATGTCATCGTCTTAATTAGTGGCATTAGCATATTCTGAGAAACCGAGCCTGAGGGATATCCGCGTTTATGAAATATGTCATCATGAAAGGACACGTGCTGCCCTTTTGTTACAACTTAACACGTAGTCCTGATTGCATCAGAAATTTCTTCTAGAAGTGGGCATTTTTAGGAAGCAAAATTATTAAAAAGAACGCCTTCTATGGAAATGACCACTGCCCACTAACCTCCCCTTCAGACAACAAAAGCCTATCTCCAAAATCCTGTTATGGCCGAGAAGAAGAGACAAATTAAAGCAGCTAGTCCTCCATGCTAGTGACGAGACATAGCCAACACTGCCTGCAACCTTCCTTAGTTCAACAGTATCATTGAAATCTTGGAGAAGACCTCTGATGTCCCATCTTGATGCCACCCTTTCTGTGACGTCGTCGAATCCGGTTATCGTGCCAGTCTTATCTAAACTTCAGTCGCCCTTCTGCGACGTTCTCAATCCTGAAATCTCCGTACCAGTATCGTCTCAGTAGTTGCAGAAAACTATTCCTTAAGTATTTCTACCGTACTGACGGTTCCCCATTTCTATTGGTGCTTAATTGATCTGATTTGTCAGTTAAAGTAACCAAAGAAGTAACATTAATTTTCTTTATAAGTTTATGAATAAATGTGTTGTGGTTTTTCGTGAGTTTCTTTTAATATTTATTTCCCATATTTCAATGGTGGTTGTTGGAAGCATTGATTTTGACTATTAAAATAACCTGTAACGATTTTAAGATTGTAACATACTGTCGCAGTGCATATGCTTTATGCTGTTCCGGAGTTTCTCACAAACACCAACTAATACTTATTCATGGAAAACTTATAAGAAGTGCCGCAAGAAGAGGACATAATAGTAAGAATAAATGTTATCCTATTTTGACAAGACCCTAGATTTTAGAGAGAGAGAGAGAGAGAGAGAGAGAGAGAGAGAGAGAGAGAGAGAGAGAGAGAGAGAGAGAGAGATGCACTTGGACAATTTAGGACGTGTGAAAGTTTGACAAAAAAAAGCTATTGATTATATTAATATAATTTTTTTCTTCTCAAAACCATCTTGCCCAAGGAGTTCGTCTCTTTCAAAACTCAGCTGATTAAAATCACCTTTTCGAAAACGGAAATTTAAATATCTTTTCTACCATTTAAGAGCTGGGGGAAGCAAGCACACCCAAAAAAGGTTATATTACTATAAGAGAGATAATGATGAATGTAGGAGATATTCAAGACTATAAAAAATTCTATTAACTGTTGAAAATTCAATAAGATGGATATTAGCTGTTAAATGTTGGAGTGTATGTGGGCGTAAAGAGAGAGAGAGAGAGGAGAGAGAGAGAGGAGAGAGGAGAGAGAGGAGAGAGAGAGAGAGAGAGAGAGAGAGAGAGAAAGAGAGAGAGGAGGTGCTGCAATTATAATAAAGTAACTGAAATTACGAGGTAAATATTACACTATATTAATACCAGATAAAATAATGTATATTGATTTTCTCTTTTACAGTGGTCGAATGAAAATTTTTTTAGAAACGAATGATTATGTACTGTGAAAATGAGATTTGGTTCCGTAGAGATATCATAGTTCCTAAGAAATTAATTACCTAATAGAACAAAATGATAAAAAGGAAAATTGTTTTGATTTAAAAAGCAGAATATTTCTATGATTCTGTATGATGATACGAAAAATAATATCCATCGTAAGCTGGATTTAAAAATGGAATGACCTTTTGATTTTTCCATGGAGACGTTTCCAGGTGAGTTTTCTCTTGTGAATTTTAATTAGCCTCTTCTGGCTAGAGAACGTAATCAAAATTTTTAAACAAACAAATGTGAATTTATTTAATTGTGCTTTCCATTCACTTTGATCTCTCTCTCTCTCTCTCTCTCTCTCTCTCTCCTCTCTCTCTCTCTCTCTCTCTCTCTCTCTCTCAAACTACTTTACATACGTTACACCATTGTTTACAACTAGGAAACCCATACATAAAGTATAGCATGAATGATAGTAATAATCAGACAGCTGAGTTATTCTCTCTCTCTCTCTCTCTC
>NC_090725.1:216395125-216397625 GCF_036898095.1 Palaemon carinicauda | reverse complement strand
ATATATATATATATATATATATATATATATATATTGGGATATTAACACAAGTTTTTTTAGGTCTAGGATGTCACATGTTGCAATTTCAGATTGTTAAATTTAGGATTAGTCACAAAATGTAACTTAGGGGGCAATTCAAAGATTGTTGCGGAAATGCTTCTGGATTATAGTAAAGATTTTTTTTTCTCTTATTATTGGCAGGGAATCATTATTTGTTTATATGCAGGAGTACACGACAATTTGACTGAGGAGAAGGACACAATCATTGTTTTTATCCTCTCAATATCTTCGCAAAGATAGGCTACATGATACAGATCTTTTCACTTTACACTTTCTGTTGTCTGTTCTTCTTGTCCTTCATCTAGTACAATTATGTGATAAAATAGGATCAACATCACTTTATTTTGTTATAGATCGAAAGTGTTTCAATGAAAAAATATAAATAAAACATGAATTATATGAATTTTCGCAGTCATTTTCTATTTAGGACTATCATATGAAATATCAATATTTCTTATACAGTATATAGAACGTGACAATGATTTTACAGTTGTATTGTAAATGAAATAATGATCATGTGATTTATATCCATTATGTTAATGCTAATTCGTATTTCAGAAGAAAAAGAGACCAATAACATTCCGTTAATGTTAATTCATATTTCAGATGACAATGCTACTAATTTGACGATGATGACGCCAGTGTCTTTGACGACTAAAACTTCAAAGGCGACTACTTCGAAGACGACAACTTCGAAGATGACGACTTTGACGATGACGTACTTGACGACAGTGACTTCGACAATGACTACCTCGAAGACAACGATAACGACGAAGACGATAACGATGTCGTCGATGACAACAGTGGTGACGACGACAACGGCGGTGACGGTGACAACGGTGGCGATGACGACAATGGTGGCAGTGACGACAATGGCGGCGATAACGACAACAGCAGCGATGACAACAACGGTGGTGACGACGACAATGACAGCGATGACAACAGATACGATGATGATGACGATGATGAAGACGAAGACACCTTCAACATTGACGGCTTTGTCGGCAACGACGATGATTAAAACAACGGAACTTGTGTATTGGAGCATCACATTGTATGTTCTGTGAAAACATTCGTTCTCTAAAAAACTCAGTCACATTTTCTTCACCATTTTCATGGGCACTTTTAAAATCATATATAAGAACATGAGTCAGTAATACCAGCTACCAAAGATCTCAGTTGTGATTTATCCAAGTCAAATGGATCACAGTCAAAGACAGTTATGTAACTGTCTAAGTCTTGGAAGTTTGTGACTCTGGAGCAATCATCTCAAATAGTGACTGAATGATTACCTGTATACTTGGAATGGAAAAAATCAGATTTTCATTATTCCACATTATATACTACTGTAAAATCCTTGTCACATTCAAAACATAATAAATGTTTTTATTTTATCATGACTGTCTTAGATAAAAGATGAAAGCCGAAAATCTAGATAGGTTATGTTTTATTATATTTTCCTAATAAAACACTTTTGAGCCATAAAAAAAAAAATGTTGATATCATTGTATTACATCACTGTCCTCGATAAAGAACAGGAGGGCAGACAATAGAAAGTGTAAAATTTGAAAGATCTACAGTATATTATGTAGTCTACCTTCGTGCAGATATTCAGGAGATGTAAAAACAAAAATATTTTTCTCTCTCTTCAGTCAGTTTATTGTGTATTCATGCATGTAAACAAATATTTTAGTGAATATAGATATTTTCACAATGATTTGGTGTCTCCCTTTTAATAGTAGGGTAAAAATCTTACCCACTTTTTCTAGGCCTTATTGCGAGTCCTCAAGGTCGTGGTTCCCGAACAAATCCACGACAAAAATCATAATAGGCCAAATGAAAAGTCAGATTGACTTTAATCAACCAAAAGCTTAGGCAGGCTTTATAAGTGGGAATTTAATAATTAAACCTATCCATGTAACTAACTAGCTAATGGAAATATCAACTGTGTATGAAAAATCACTAGGTATGACATTTATAGATTATGAGAAAGCTTTTCATAGTGTCAAACCCTCAGCAAATATAAAAGCTCTTCATAAAACAAGGAATATAAGAATCTCATGCTGAAACATCTTCATATATATATATATATATATATATATATATATATATATATATATATATATATATATATATATATATATGTATATATATATATATATATATATATATATATATATATATATATATTTATAGATATATATCTATATACATTGTTATATATATACATATATATATATATATATATATATATATATATATATATATATATATATATATATATATATATATATATAATAATCCTAAAACTACATAAACTTAGTGAAAAACCTCAGATTACATAGAGTTAGATAGAGACTGCATCTCTTCTAAGTTATTTACAGCATGCCAAGAAGTTTCTGAAAATTTTGATTATGAAAATGAAATTGATTTTAATTGG
>NC_090725.1:216357625-216387625 GCF_036898095.1 Palaemon carinicauda | reverse complement strand
CTTCAGTTTTGCAACCGCAACGCAGTCAATGTTAAACATGCCAGGGTCTGTAGCCTCCAATTTAAACCTACACACTACAATTTTTTTTTTTTTTTATTATTATTATTAAAAGATATAAGTTTTAAACAGAATTCTCTTATATCCTTAACCAAAAAAATCAAAACAAATAAATAAAAATAAAGAGTAAAAACTGGAATAGGTAATAAAAGTAAAACAAATGCAAGGATCTATAATTTATACCTTGTGAGAGACACTTGGCAGGGATTAACAATGCAGGAGGGCATTCAAAAGTACATATGGACTTTCTAATCTTCAAATAGTAAAGTACCTGAAGATTAAGGGAAAAGTTATCTTCCGCTGACATGAAAGAAAGAAAAGTGTGCTATGGGGGAAACACCTACTATAGGGACCCTAAAACTTGTTTTCCTCGTTTTCTTCTACAGTCAGTTACCAATGACGTCACGAAGGTGCACAGTAACTCACAGACGATCTAACCCAGTATTCTTTTAAACCTGTCCCAGACTACACACAAGATTATTTTGTAGAATGGGGCATGAAGAGGCAAAACTTGATGAATGGGAGTTGGGAGTGTTGGCGAAAATAGCAAAAGAAAAAAAAAAAAAAAGACCTGACTGATTGCAATACTTACGGGGCATAACACTTACGTCATTTCTTATGAAAATATACAGTATGCTTGTTCTAAAGAGACTGGAGAGAAAGATTGATTAAAAACTAAGAGAAAAACAAGCAGGATTTAAAAAAGGAAGAAGTTGCCCTGACCAAATTTTCATTTTGAGACATGTTGTACAGCAAAGCGTAGAAATCCCCCTCTGAAGGCTTTTGTGGACTATGAAAAAGTCTTTGATAGTATGCATCGGCTAATTTTGTGGAGAGTCCTGCGTTATTACGGAAATCTTGAGCATAGTAAGTGCAGAGTTAATGTTAATGGAGTCTTATCAAATGAATTTCCCGTAAACAGCGGAGTGCTACAAGGGAAGTATATTCAAGAGGTTGGCGTAGGTGCATGAACTTATTAATGCTTTTGAGTTTTGCCATAAAAGACACCCTTTCAGAATTCATCAGTGAAAACATGCAAGTAACTGTGATAGACGCATTTTCTAAGTAATCACATAGCATGATAAATGTCGCTATGTCTTATAATGATTGAGTAACTAATCCAGCCTTCATTCGATTCAGAGACAGACGCTCGAAAATTGATTTCTCAAGCCAGGAGTAATAAAACTATTTGGAGATCTAAATTTCAATATGAAAGTGATATGTAGGTGAATGTTAAAAACTTACCCATTTAATATTTTCATGGACCAGAGTACATCTCGATCCTCAGTAAAAACACCTGAGTTCATATTTGTAGAACTGAGTTGATATATAATTTTATATTTCTTGATAGCTAACTTTGTTAAGTCTCTAATCAAGTTATGATTTGATTCAACCGTATATGCTTGAATCCTGTCCTGCACCCGTTCTCTTTGAGTATTCATGCTTGTAGTAGAGTGAATTCGTTAATAAGAACTTGTGTCTACACACACACACACACACACACACACACACACACATATATATATATATATATATATATATATATATATATATATATATATATATATATATATATATATATGAGTGTGTGTGTATATGTATTTATGCATGCATATATATATATATATATATATATATATATATATATATATATATATATATATATATATATATATATATATATATATATATATATATATATATATATATATATATATATATATATATATATATATATATATATATATATATACATATATATATATATATATATATATATATATATATATATATATATATATATATATATATCTTAACAAGTTAAGATTTGTAGATGACAAAGAATTATTTAATAATCCGTATGAGGAAATACAAAAGATAACAGATGTCATTAAAAATCAGAAAACATATTTGAGTAAAACTAAGATAGTATTTAATGAAAATTCAGAAGAAAACAAATAATAGTTATAGACGGACCTCTACATATTTATAATGAATATGTGTACATAGGATAGACAGTAAGTGTTTCCCAACTACATGTGACCGAAATTAAAAGAAAGAGAAGCATGGGAAAGAGTGACTCTTGGTAAATCAAAAACTATTAAGAAAAGTAAAATGCTTCTCTTTTAAAAAGATTATTATTTAATCATATAGTTCTCCCAGTATTTACTTATGTACTAGAAATTTAGAACCTAACAAAAGCCTTAAAACATGAGTTAGTTAAAACTAAGGAAAGAATAATGATAGAGATAACACTAAGAGATAGAAAAAGAGCAATATTGGTATGAGAGCAACCTAAAGTCGAGGATATTCTTACAAGAAGTAAGACAAAGAAATGGAAGTGAGTAGTACCTTTAATGAGGAAGAGAGATAATAGATCAACAAAACGAATATGGGTCACTAAAGATTGCAAAGGAAGCAGGGTAAGGAAGAGAATAGGAGAAATTGAGTGGGATAGAAAGGCCTTGAACAGACGGTTGTGGAAGGGTGTCTAAGGCCGTATGTCCTGTAGTAGAATAGCAGAGGCTGATATATATATATATAAATATATATATATATATATATATATATATATATATATATATATATATATATATATATATATATATATATATATATATATATATAAGGAACCTGTTCGTATTACAAATGAGTTCTCAATCGTCATAAGAGCTATTCTGAAACCGTCAAATCATGTAGGTAAAGAGAATTAAGAATATATTAGAATGACCAGCAAATTGGTAGGTTTACTTCAATGTTGGCAGGAAATTTGGTGTGTCTTTATATTGGCGAATAACACACACACACACACACATATATATATATATATATATATATATATATATATATATATATATATATATATATATATATATATATATATACATATATATATATATATATATATATATATATATATATATATATATATATATATATATATATATATATATATGTATATATATGTATATATATATATATATATATATATATATATATATATATATATATATACTAAATATACATATATATATATATATATATATATATATATATATATATATATATATATATATATATATATATACTAATATATATATATATATATATATAATATATATATATATATATATATATATATATATATATATATATATATATATATATATATATATATACATATATATATATATATATATATATATATATATATATATATATATATATATATATATATACTATATATATATATATATATATATATATATATATATATATATATATATGTATATATATATATATATATATATATATATATATATATATATATATATATATATATATATATATATATATATATATATATATATTTGGGCTCGAGCCATGTCGTCCTGATGGAAGTTCCTATAGGGTAGCTTCCTAGGGTATATTACAACTACGGCGATATTCCCAGAGAATTTACCTTAAGGTACCAGAATTCTAACTCCTGGAGCGAGTATCCCTCGTGAAAGGGATATCGCGACATATCAGAGGACGTATTCTAGACATGTCACATGGCAATCTACGACCTGAACAGAGATTTCGTCTCGTAGGAGGTGATTGACGAGATACGAATTCGGGAAAGAAAAAGGGGAGCCGCTCCCAAGGCTTCCCTATCCCCCGATTCGTATGCGTGCCTGGCGCCAATCCTGGCGCCATCTGCATTCCTTTTTGCGTAGCTTAACAACTCGGTGTTTTTTCCTGTTTTTCTCGCAAATCTTGGATTTATTCAGCTTTTCATGGCTTCTCCGTCTTCGTTGGCCTCGGATAAGTTGAGTATAGTGTCTGTTATGTATAAATGTAGGCTCTTGGTAAAATTTTGAGTGATTAATAGGATTAATCTTTGATACAAGAGCCGTAGCCTACCAGAGGTGTCCTGGACACTGTCACTCGCTAGGTATAAATTAGTTAGTCAGAGTGACATTCCTGGTTGTTTTGCTTTAATAAATTTTAGCTATTTAGCTTTACATAGGATTTCCTTTCGTGCTTAGTATTATTTGGCGAAGTATTCGCCACTCTGGCCTACGCTAGGCCATGTAGCCTAGTCGTTTGGTCCTAGTACTTCATGCATGATTTTGGTTTTTCCGAGTGTAATTAAAATTTTATTGAAGCTTTAGGCTATATTTTATACATTTAAGACTGTGTGGAATATTTCCAAGATTGTATACGTGTGAGTTTCGGTGAATTAGGTAATCGATTCTCTTGGTGCCTAGGCTAATTGTTTATGGAGCCTTAGTATACTTTATCATACTCCCCGGTTGCTTTCTTTTCTTCGGAGAAGGTATGCAATCTCTTTCCCTCTGTTTAAGCCTTGGGCTTATCCCTAAGTGGTTTTTTCCGAATTTATTTTCGATAAAACTATACTAGGGTGTTACTCTACCTTCCTGTTCCAGTAAGTCTGGTTCAAAGAGGGACAGAACAACAGAGTTTTTAGTCTGAGTCTGTGTTGTCTGGCTTGGGGCAGAGTCTCCCTCGCTGACCTAACACTTACAAAGGGAGCTTAGCTCCCTTAGGTCACTACCGAAGGTTTCTGTAAGTTATGATTCCTTCTTTTGTGATCGACCAGACTAAGTCCTGTTGCTGTTCTCGGGGGAGGATAAGTTCTTCCCTTGGGAGTAGCAACGCCTTCCTTGCTTTGGTGCTCTGGAAGCTGGCAAGTATTGCTGGCCCTTTCCCTTAGATCTCCCTTAGGCTAAGACAAAGTTCTTGGCTGCGGGTGATCTGTCACTAAAGCAAGGTTGGCAGGACCCTCTTGTCCCTTCCCCCTCTATCTCCGTAATGGCCTAGCCATTACTGTACTGTACCTTGCCGGCCGGCAGAGCTGGCCGGCAGGGGTATTACTGTACTGTACGTCGTTCTACTTCTGGACCTAGTATAGGTTGGGATGTGGAATTCACTAAGCTCATTGCCGGCCGGCAGAGATGCTGGCCGGCAAGGGTCTTATGTTTTCGAGTGCTGCCCGGACCTCTCTTGGTCCCTCATCCATGCCTGCCGGCAGAGCCGGACGGCATTGGTCAAGGAAGCCTGAATTAAGTTTCTCCCCTTCCTTATATGCACTCTTTCGGTTGCCGGGCTTGGGGGGTTGTGTACACTCTTATCCCGGCATCCATTCTATTTTCTTCTAGTTCTGTACCTATCCCGGCTGCCGGCCTATGAGGCCGGCTGCCGGGCAGGTGTAGTCTTCTGGTTCTTTTGCTGCCGGCTGGCATCGGTCTTGTACCTTTGCCGGCCGGCTTATGTCAGTCCTTGTCTGCCGGTCACCAAGAGTGTGGCCGGCAGCTGGGTACTACCTTGTGTAGTTGCTGGCCGGCAGTCATTGCCGGCCAACACTGGCTGTTGCCGGCCGGCAGTTGCTGCCGACCGGCACAGGCATTTGAACCAGAGTGCTGCCGCCCTATAGCTGTTAAGTAGTATACTTTGAAGCTAGTTGTGGTGTGTGCCGGCCGGCAAAGGCAGGCCGGCACACATCCTCCTATACTGTACTAGTATTCTTCTGTATAGCATATACAGTAAGAAGAAAACTATAGTAAAGGTTTAGGTACAGCACTGTATCTTCTAACACTATTGTGTTTTCTTGCACAGCCCTTTTCTGTTGCCCTCAGATAGGAAGCAGAGTTCTTCCCTGTCTATTATCCAGGATTTTAAAATCATTGCCTAGGTGTGAGCTCCACCTGTTTCCTCTGGAAACCTTGCATTGGTTACTCTAGAAGAGATAAACCATTTTGATTTTATTATCTGGAAGGCTGCAACAATGGGTTGTGAGGGAAACACAAGTGTGTGTCTTTCCTTTCTGAATTGTTATGCTATACTATGCATATCCAGTGATACATAGTTCACTTGATACTCATGGAAATTTCTTCTCTTTACAGAAGGACACTCCGAAGTGGGGAAGTGCTTTCTGCAATGTCAGCAGCAAGAACCTCTGCGGACATGAGTTTTGTAGGAGACACGCAGCATACGCTGTCTCCAAGGATGATCTCCGGTATTGGGACCCTCAGGTATGTACTGTGTGCACTAACCTGATTAATGAGACATTTAAATAGCTAGGAAGAAGCTTCGTACCTGGGTAAGGGGCTTCCAAAAGAACACTTCTGGCCCTTATCTTCCAAGTGAGAAGATGAGGGCGTATCTTTTCCCTAAGGCATCAGCTGATGCAGTGATTCCCCAGCCTCAAGAGGAGATCCCCTAAGTTCAGATCCAGGTGGATGCTGAAGTCGCGGTCGCGATGCAAGACATCCAGCTAAATGACAGGATATCTGATGTGGACGGGTGTCAGGAGGAAGACCTCCTGGCAGAAGCCCAGGATGAAGTTCAAGCCCCTCTACATCGGCCGGTCTCCCAGTAGAGCTGGGACAGGCCCTCTCTTCTATTGTTGGAATGAGCCAACAAATGCAGAAGGAGAATCAGGAGAAGGCGGCTGCAATGGAACTGCGAATGCAGTGCCTTGCAGAATCACATGGGCCCCAGAAAAAGCTCAATGTGAAAGACCTTCACTTGTGCTCAGATGCTAACCCATGGAGGTATGCTGAGCACATGCCGATGACGACTGGAAAGATCGTCATCTCCGATAAGCTGGGCTCAGTTCCCCTGGAGGGTGGAATTCTGGCCCAGCAAGGCATCATATCCGGACTGTTATGTCCGACTGAGGAAGGAACCAGCTTCAAAGGAGGAGACAGAGCCGAAGGAGGTCATAGTGATGGACCATGCTAAGGCTCAAGCTCTACTTTCATCCTCGATGAAAGAGAGGGGCTTCTCTAACTCAAAGGTAGCTGCATTGAATAGGAAGCTCCCTTCCTTTGTGTCCTCGCCTACTAGAGCCTTCCCCCTTTTACAGAAAGGGTTTCTGGCTGTACTAAAAGCAATCGAGGCCGGCAAGTCTTGCCCCTCCCTAGAGGAGTGTAAACCCTTGTCGCTGGCCCTGCCTATGGACCACAAAGACTGGAAGGACGTCCATCTTACGTTCTCAGTGGGAAAGTTGGAGGCTGATATTGCCGGACGTCAGTTCGGCAAGGACCTCCCTAAGCTGTCTGACTTTCTTTTGCGAAGTGAGTTCGATACAAAAGAAAGACTGACTGCCTCAATGTCTCTTCAGACTACTCTCGAGACGATGGCAAGTGACCCCAAGGTCCATGAAATGTTCATGGTAGTGGCCAAGCCTCATCTGGCCACAGTGACGAAGGACCTTTATGGCTTCGTCAAGGCAAGGAGAGCTTGTAGGGAGTTCGTGTTTACCTCAGCTACGGTGAGGCACGAGCTAAAGAAACTAATCTCCTCCAACATTTGGGGAAAAGACCTTTTTCCCTACCGACTTGGTCAAAGAAGTTTTTGATAAAGCCGCCTTGGAGAATAGAAACCTTCTCCAGAAGTGGGGCCTGGCTATCAAAAGAAAGTCTTCCCCGGATGAGGGTCCTCAACCAAAGAGGAAGACTATGAGGACTAGGCTACTGTCTCGGCCAGCCAAGCCTCTTAGACAGCAACAGCAACTGCAATTGCCATTGCCCCCAGTGCCCCAGATCGTGGCACAAACCCCGACCAGCTTTCAGTGGGTACCCCAGGCCGTGTCGACACAGTCCACGGCATTCACCCCAGCGTTCGAAGGGCAGTCTACTTCCTTTCGAGCAAAGCCTAGAGGAGCAGCCAGAGGCTCGTCTAGACGCCCCTCAAGGGGAAGGGGATTCAGGGGTGGTCGTGGTCAGGAAGGCAAGACCTCAGGGCGGCAGTCCAAGTGAGGTGATACCGGTAGGAGGGAGACTTCTGAAATTTCGGGATCGGTGGACCTTCGATCCCTGGGCCCACAGCCTACTCAAGAATGGACTGGGCGGGAGCTGGTACAGCACTCCACCCCCGTACCTTCGGTTTTTCCAACACTCCACCCCCGTTATGGAGGAGTACGTTCAAGAACGGTTGGAGAAAAAGGGTGAAGCCCATCAATTTCTAAGGGAGGCTGTTTTGTGTTCCAGAAAGACTCGGAAAAGCTCAGAGTCATTCTGGACTTGTCGCCACTTAACAAGTTCATAGTGAATTGCAAATTCAAAATGCTAACACTGCAACACATAAGGACCTTACTGCCCAAGAGGGCATATTCCGTCTCTATAGACTTGTCAGACGCCTACTGGCACATTCCAATTAGCCATCGACTCTCCCCCTACCTAGGGTTCAGGCTACAACGAAGACTATACGCCTTCGGAGCCATGCCATTCGGGCTAAACATAGCCCCAAGGATTTTTACGAAGCTTGCGAGCGTAGCTCTCAAACAATTTCGCCTAAAGGGAATTCAGGTAGTAGCCTACCTGGACGACTGGTTGGTGTGGGCAGCATCCGAGACAGAATGCTTGCAAGCTTCCAGTCAAGTGATCCAGTTCCTAGAGTACCTAGGCTTCAAGATCAACAGAAAAAGTCTCGACTTTCTCCATCTCAAAAGTTCCAGTGGCTAAGATCCACTGGGATCTTTTGTCACACCGTTTCTCCACCCCGGCGAAGAAAAGGAAGGAGATAGCGGGTTCTGTCAAGAGACTTCAAGATTCCGAAAGGATATCAAGACACGAGCAGGAGAGAGTACTGCGCTCTCTCCAGTTTGCTTCGGTGACAGACCCAGTGCTAAGAGCACAGCTAAAGGATGCAATCGGAGTTTGGAGAAGTTATGCATCAAACGCGTGAAGAGATCTGAGAAGACCAGCCGCTTCGGCTAAGTACTCTTCTCAGGCCTTGGTCCCAAGCCAGACATCTAAAGAAGTCAGGTTCTTCTTCAGCCACCTCCCCCGTCGGTGACGATTCACTCAGACGCCTCAAAGGAGGGATGGGGAGGTCACTCTCATCGGAAAAAAGTCCAGGGGACTTGGTCCAGGCTATTCAAGACGTTTCTCATAAAACTTTCTAGAAGCTAGGGCAGTGCTCCTTACCTTAAAGAAAGTCTCCCGCGTCATTCGTTCCACATAAAGTGGTAATAGACAGCGAGGTAGTTGTAAGATACTTGAATCGACAAGGATCGAGGTCACCACCTCTCAACCAGGTGATGTTGGCCGTCTTCCGATTGGCGGAAAAGAAGAAGTGGTACCTGTCGGCAGTTCACCTTCAAGGAGTCCGCAATGTGACAGTGGACGCTCTATCCAGGTTCACACCGATAGAGTCGGAATGGTCCTTAGACGCAGGATCATTCTCCTTCATTCTGAATCAGTCCCAGAACTGCAGATAGACCTCTTTGCGACGAAAGACAACAAGAAGTTGCCCCTGTACGTGCCCCGTACGAGGACCCCTTAGCGGAAGCAGTGGA
Source organism: Palaemon carinicauda (assembly GCF_036898095.1). Taxonomy (NCBI): domain Eukaryota; kingdom Metazoa; phylum Arthropoda; class Malacostraca; order Decapoda; family Palaemonidae; genus Palaemon; species Palaemon carinicauda. The sequence goes on along the minus strand of NC_090725.1, from coordinate 216,378,258 downwards.
CGCGATGTCCCTCGACTGGAACAGATGGTCCAAGATTTATCTGTTCCCTCCTCACAACCTTCTGTTGAGGGTCCTCAACAAACTGAGATCCTTCAAAGGGTAGCGGCAATAGTGGCCCACAAGTGGCCGAACAGCGTGTGGTTCCTCCTGGCATTGGAACTGTAGCTGAAGTTTGTACCACTACCAGATCCAGTTCTGACCCAGCGAGTCCAGAAGTCAACTGTCTGCGCTTCATTACAGAAAACCCGGACCCTGCAGTTCATGATTTTCTCTCCCTAGCGGTGAGAAAGCGTTTCGGGATTTCGAAAGCCAGTATAGACTTCCTTGAGGAATATAAATGCAAATCTACTAGAAGGCAATATGAGTCATCTTGGAGAAAATGGGTGGCCTTTTGTCAAGGCGAAGATTCCGCAGGAGATCTTGACAGACTTCTGCTTATCTTTTTTCCCCACCTCCATGGTCAAGGGTTGGCAGCGAACACGATTTCAGCGTGTAAGTCTGCTTTGACAAGACCCATTCTATATGCCTTCCAGGTCGACCTAGGTAACGAGATCTTTAATAAAGTCCCGAAAGCCTGTGCTAGGCTCAGACCTTCAGCACCTCCAAAGCCCATTTCATGGTCTTTAGACAAGTTCTTCATTTCGCTTCTCTGTTGAGCAATGAAGAGTGTGCGTTAAAGGATTTGACACAAAAAGTTATTTTCCTATTTTGCACTCGCGTCCGGGGCCAGGGTTAGTGAGATTGTAGCCTCTCGAGAGAGGCAGGTCGTGTTCAGTTCCTGGATGGGGAAGAACTGAACCTGTTTCCGGATCCTACGTTTCTCGCCAAGAATGAGTTACCCACCAACAGGTGGGGTCCCTGGAGGATCTGCCCTCTGAAAGAAGATGCATCTCTATGTCCAGTAGAATGCCTAAAGGTCTATCTTCATAGAACTTCAGACTTCAAGGGTGGTCAACTATTCAGGGGAGAAACATCAGGCTCAAATTTATCTCTGAATCAACTCAGAGCGAAAATCACATATTTTATTCGCAGAGCGGATCCTGACAATACACCCGCAGGTCACGATCCGAGGAAAGTTGCCTCATTCTTAAATTTCTTTAATTGTATGGATTTTAAACATCTCCGTTCATACACTGGCTGGAAGTCTTCCAGAGTGTTCTTTCGCCACTATGGGAAGCAAGTAGAGGAACTAAAAGAGATCTGTGGTAGCAGTGGGTCGCGGTGTTAACCCTACTGTTTAACTCTGCGAGGAACAGTGGTCTTAATTGGGACGATTAATTCCAGGGTGAGTGTGTAGTTACATACTGTACTACAAACTAAGTGAGGGCACTGTGTTGCCCATCCAGACTGTTCCATTTCCGAAGGTGAACCTAGCATATATAATTGTGGTTAACCTGTCTATTTATTGCCTGTCAATAATCTGGTTCTTGAGAACCTTGCGTCTCCTTCACCCGTGTCAATTTATTGGTATAATTGAGCATTCATTCTATGTACCTTATCTGGGATAATTCTAATAGAATTGTTCCTTTATGCAAGCTATGTTGCATTGGTTTTCCTCCTATGCGGATATAAAACCTTTGTCCAATACGAGTATTGTGCGGAAAACTGGTCGATATTTCATATTGACGCAGTGGTCCTTTACAAACTATGCTTTACTTAATATAGGGCGAGACCACTATATTAGCTTGCCTGGTATTCATACATAGATATATGTACTCTTCGAGACTTTTCCAGAGTCTAGTAGGACTCTTCCCTGTAGGGGGCAGGAAGCTCTAACATAGTTTATAGTTAGTTGAAAAGATGTATAACGGTAACATCTTAGGTCTCTAGGTCTAGTCGACCTGGAAAAAATTACCTCCGGGGAGTACGGCACGTTCTGAGAATCCACAGATACAGTAATGCTCTGGTACACTTCCATCAGGACGACATGGCTTGAGCCCAAAAAACGGATTTTGAGCGAAGCGAAAAATCTATTTTTGGGTGAGATGGCCATGTCGTCCTGATGGACCCGCCCTTGCCTTTCTAAGAAAGGGCTGTAGGACCCCTCCCTACATACAGTATCTGTAGCACCTCGTGTACGCTACAAGGAATACAGATGGCGCCAGGATTGGCGCCAGGCACGCATACGAATCGGGGGATAGGGAAGCCTTGGGATCGGCTCCCCTTTTTCTTTCCCGAATTCGTATCTCGTCAATCACCTCCTACGAGACGAAATCTCTGTTCAGGTCGTAGATTGCCATGTGACGTGTCTAGAATACGTCCTCTGATATGTCGCGATATCCCTTTCACGAGGGATACTCGCTCCAGGAGTTAGAATTCTGGTACCTTAAGGTAAATTCTCTGGGAATATCGCCGTAGTTGTAATATACCCTAGGAAGCTACCCTATAGGAACTTCCATCAGGACGACATGGCCATCTCACCCAAAAATAGATTTTTCGCTTCGCTCAAAATCCGTTATATATATATATATATATATATATATATATATATATATATATATGTATATATATATATAAATATATATATATATATATATATATATATATATATATATAAATATATATATATATATATATATATATATATATATATGTATATATATAATTATATATATGTATATATATTTATATATATGTATATATATAAATATAAATATATATATATATATATATATATATATATATATATATATATATATATATATATATATATATATATATATATATATATATATATATATACTGTATATATATATATATATATATATATATATATATATATATATACATATATATATATATATATATATATATATATATATATATATATATATATATATATATACTGTTTGTGTAACTTTTAAATATGTATTTCAGAAAAAAAATAATTTTGCCAAGAAGAATATATTATCCTATTTGCTTGAAAAAAAAATCTCTTCTTTCAGGAGAAATACAAAGTTATGACGTGGAGACATCCTCCCCGAGGATGATTTCGATTAACATGAGTGTTGTAATTGGGCCCTTCTTGTCTGGATTTATTATCTATATCGTAACTTAAAAGTATGCTAAGAAATATATATTGCCTCCCCCGTCGAATTATTATTTACTCTGATAAATGCATATTTACAATTGCGCATTAAATAAAAAAGAGAAATCACTTCGTTCTATCACATTAAGACACATGCAGTGAATTTCATGTACCGAATCCTATTGGTGCAATTCACTGAGAAGGAAATATGTCTCACTTGTTAAACAGAAAGCAGCCAGAGACATCTTGTCCCAGAGATGCTGTACTTGTAGTCTCCAAGGAAACACCATCTTCCTGGGAAGGACCGGCTGCTCGCCGAGGTCATTAGTACCAGAGAGAGAGAGAGAGAGAGAGAGAGAGAGAGAGAGAGAGAGTCTGCAAAAAAATTGAAATACTTCAAGATTCCATTGCTTGGATATCAATAATGATTATATAAAGATTTATTTGAGAAGAGATGATAAATAAAATCAATAAACATGACATCAGTGAGCGAAATGGGATTAAGAAATAAAGCGTACAGTCGGCGTCAAAAATTATGCAACAGATTTTTGAGAATGTCATTCGAAATTCACTTACTGGCAATTACAATACGTATCTCAAAACTATTATTTTTTTCTACATTGAAAGCTCTATCAAATAAAATAAAGTTAACATATGATGCACAAATATCAACATCTCTGATATTTATACGAATCATAAGAAAAAAAATTCCAACAGTAATTATTTCAAAGAATAGTAATTACTTCAATCTATAGAAACGGAATAATTTTCAAATTTTTACCAACATTACCTCTGTATATTTCAAGCAATGTTGAAACAAATATTTGATATCATGCTGTATTATCCAATTTCTTAAAGCAAAGATGCATAAAACCATGTAAGTGTAAGTAAAATATGAGGCGAAAATCTTCGTAACATCAAACAAAATCAACCGTGATTGCACCCAAATTCAACAGAGAAGTTGTGTTGATTGTTAATTCTAATACTCACATTTATGAACCGACCTTTTGGACTCTACTTCACCTTTGCCTTCGACCAACGACACAAACGCTTCATCATTTACACATCTAATGAAAATCCTCGTCGCCAGTCAGTGACTACTACAGTACCATGACCCCAGTCCCCCAGCATTAGTTGTAGTCGCTGCCTTCGGAGGAACACTGATCTTTGAGAGAAAAACGTTTTGCCACCAAGTTTCCCATGGAGTTGTCAATTATTATATTTATTCCAATAAGTGCCATCCTTTTTATTTGATAATAACTATCAGTAATTAAATCTAGGGCCACAGAAGACATTTTTCTGGTGAATGGTCAATTATAGTTGCGATAATTGTTTATTAAAATACAATTTTCTTCGTAGAAACATCAGCGAAACGTGATATCAATACTCACCATTGGTGGCAGTAGGCTCCAAGTGCTTTAGCAAGGGATAATGTGATTTGAAAATTACCTTTTATAGCATTATATCGAAAGTTATCATGATTTCTTTTGATAAAGAAAGAGGAAGTTTGGCATCTAATTAAAGGAAATATAAATAAGACACAAATTAGTGTGAAAAAACGAAATCCAAGTTATAGCCTATGCATGTTTAACTGAGAGATTAGGCCTATTTCACTAACCAAGGATATATATTTTCATATTTTTAGGTTGTTTGAATACGTAGATGGTTGTAGCTTAAACATGGTTTTCCATTAATTAGGTTTCATTATCATGATATTTATAAAAGTTTATAAACCTATTTAGTAGGAATATATATATATATATATATACATATATATATATATATATATATATATATATATATATATATATTTACATTTAAATTTATATATATATATATATATATATATATATATATATATATATATATATATATATATATATACATTTAAATATATATATATATATATATATATATATATATATATATATATATATATATATACATTTAAATATATATATATATATATATATATATATATATATATATATATATATATATATATATATATATATATATATATATACGTATGTGTGTGTCTGTGTCTGTGTTTGTGTTTGTGTTTGTGTATGTGGCGCGACTACGGCTCTCGGGCATAGCTCAAGTATTAGATTTTCTAAAATTCGCGCATATAACTTCGATTTAGAATTTTTCTCACACCAACAGGAGTCACGTCTATATTTAATTTAAACTTCTTTGCTCTTTATAAAAAGAAATCAGAATAGCTTACGATATAATGCTAGTAATTTACAATCACATTGAGCCAATAGTCAGGCACTCGGTGGTTCCAGCGGTCACTGAATAATGAACACTCGATATCACACATTGAGAGTCAAATATGTTTCTAGGGAGATATATTTTTTTTTCTTTTTACTTATTATCAGATAAAGAGTATGATAATAATTAGATATAATACGCTAACTGGCTACCCCACAAGGGTTTGTAACGAACTACTTAAGATGAATTCTACAATTTGTTGCATCAGTTTGGACGCCGACTGTACAGTATAGAAACCAGAAAGCGTTGGAAAATTGAATAAATGAGGAAAAAGTTTATGACCTCCGTTAATATCTTCAGTTTTAAGAACAACGTATTATGCTGATATCAAAAGAATAAACCAACGTTCCATAACTCTCTGCTCTTATATAATTTCAGATGTTTTATATAATTTTACTAAATAATCTAAAATTCTGATATGAAAACCTAAATTTCTTATCAATTATATTAAAAACATCTGGATATATATGAATGATGAAATCAGAAATGAAAATTAGCATATCATACGAATTTATACAACCAAAGCATTAAATGTAAATTCGAGTCGCCTGCTCCTGTAGCTAATTCAACCCTTCACACAAACAAAACTGCTTCTTCTGATTGATTCTTAGAATTCAGTCTCAATCATATTAAAAAGAAATTAAAAATTTCTTAATAAATTTATATATTTCCTAACCATATAAACCAGAGACTTTTTTATATGAGTAAGACTTCATCAAAGCTGGAACGGCTGATTAAACTTTAAACGAGTTAGTAGTAGTAGCTGGTACCTACCAGGTAGACCCCTCCCCTCCCCCTCACTTTGACCTTAACATTCGACTTGGTGAAAGGTTGAAGCAGACAGTGTAACTTAAACGTCTCAGGTTTGTATGGTAATGAAAAATAGAGAACGGTTAAAAACTGGGTGATTTGTTTTATATGTAAGACCAACCTCTGTCCCTTATTCGGACATTCATCCTCATGAGTGTAAAAGTCCTTATAACCAAACTGGTTGGTTTACTGACCTGGGCATTGTCAGTTTACTTTAGTTTTGCACATGAGGAAAAGCTATAACTTATATCAACCTCCTAAGGGTAAGTTGACACATACGCACTGTTTGGCTGTGACGCGTTACGACATGGAGCCCTGCCACCTCGTAGGTGAAAACACCCAAAAATTTGCAAACATTTCAACGTGAGTATGCGAAACCTTACCAAATCTCACGAGGTTGCTTTATGATGTCTTGCAAGTACCAAAAGGTGTCCCAAAGTGTCACAAAAAAAGTTCCTAAGCTACCAGGTTGCTCGATGCTTGGGGAAGTCAGTCACTATTTTACTGTCCATCATAAGTATTAGTTTCTCTATTGGGATTAAATCCTCGCGAAAAATTCAAAAAGCATTTATTATTTTATTTCGGCATATAGTAAAATCTTCCTATCTTACTTTACCTATTTCATGAATAACCCCTTTTTTAAAGTGATTTCGAGTTTATCATATACAATTAAAACACATTCATTCTACTGTTCCTTTTGAATAATTCAATGAACTGAAATCCAAGATTTATTTTTTCTTATCATAAGTTAGCATCATGTAAATAATTTTATTAAATATAAGAAAAGTTAGCAGCAGTATTTTTTATATTTATATGAACTCAAGTGTTTATACTATATTTTAACATGTGAATTAAGTGTTGAAATTATAAACTAGTATTAGATAAAGCAGTTGATACATGTGTTGCTTCGAATCTAAATATCTTCAGCCTGCATAAAAGTGATAGTCAATTAAAAAATTTATCTTTATACAATCTATCATAATCGAAAATAATCATAACAAAAATAACAATGAACATGAACAGGCATAAAACTAATCCATACACACATCAACAAAAGCTGGAAAAATAGTTTTGTGGATGCTACACAAAATAGCATTACAAATTAGAGAGGCTTACAAGAAACAGCATTATCAATAAACGAAGAGCGAAGAATAACGTAATGGGTCCAACTGTGTTACTGAACACAAACATACACATACGACAATGAAAAGAAAAACTACACAACACTATCGCATTGAACAAATCAAAATAAGGCTCGCAATACACAATTTACAGCCAGCTCACCAAACATCGTAAGCTGTGCGCAAGAATCCTCAATGCCTCAAGAAATAAGCAAGAAGATGGCATTCGATTGCGTACTAATATTTTCAAATTGTTTTACCCTTGCTTTTCCATTTACTTCTGTATTTTCCCTTAAATTATTAATTCTCCTTTTTAAAACTATCTTTGAGGTTCTAACGAATTTAGATATCTGGTAGTAATTTTAAAACAAATATTCAATACATTTTTCCGAAAGGAGGTTTATATGAGTTATCATGCAAAATAGCAAAATGATTATTATTTGATTAATACGTGAACTTTAGTGTTCCCTTATAGTAGTGGCATAGGAGTCTTAAGCTAGGCGGCCACTTGCACGACTTTTGGCCACGATTTTATCGTGGCAAGTCGTGCCACTTTGGGGCACGAACTGGGAGGCTCCCACACTGTTCACGACTAATTCACGCATAGCTCACGATGAGTTTACGGCGAGTACACAAATAGTTCACAAATGCATGCCCATCAGTATCCACATTGAAACGAACTGGCACGACAACTTCACGCAAAATTTGCGCATAGTTTTCACATAGTTTACGCAGTTCTTGATTTAGCACGACGGGTTATTCCGACTTGGGCACGCCATTTAAAAGGGGGCCTCCCCAACCCCTGGTTATTTTTGGATTAGCTGTGAAAGAGACAACATGTTTAATGCTGGAGACACAATAATTATAGAGAAGATGCCTATACCTGGCAACTGCTCTAGCCATTGTTGAAGAGCAGCAAAAAAGGCTGGAAGAGGAGGAAGAGCAAGAAAAGGCATCCTCACCTCGAAGAAAGACACAAAAGAAAGTGTGGGTCAGGGAATGGTTGACCAGAAGGCACAAGTTTGGACGGTATGACAGTCTACTGACTGAACTCCACAAGGAAGATCAAAAGGGTTACAAAAATTACCTCAGAATCACACCTGACCTGTTCTAAGAGATGGTTGAGAAGTTAACCCCTCGCCTCCAGAAGAAGTCCACCTTCATGAGGAAACGTCTTCAAGTTGGACTCAAGCTGTCTGCCACCCTCCACTTTTTAGCCACTGGAAATTCCTATCCAGGTCTGCAGTACAGCTTCAGAGTTGAAGTAAGTACCATCTGCATGTTCATACCCGAGATGTGTAAAGCCATTATTGCGGTCTACAAGGATGAAGTGCTGCGCTCCCCCAAAACTGAAGAGGAGTGGAAGGAAGTTGCTGCCAGGTTCAGCTCCAGATGGAACTACCACAACTGTCTAGGGGATGTGGACGGCAAGCAAATCGCCATGAAGAAGCCATCCAATGCTGGCTCTTACTACTACAACTACAAGGGCTTCCACAGCATTGCATTGTACTGATTGCAGTGGCAGATGCTACCTACAAGTTGCTGTATGTGGATGTTGGGGCAGAGGGTGGTATGTTGGTTGGAGGAACATGGAGTAACTGTTCCCTGCGTGATGGTGTAGAAGAGGACAGAGCTGTAGTGCCCTCAACCAGAACCACCCCCTAATGATGATCTGGACAAGGGTGGCTGATGGTGCAGGTTGCATCCTTGGTTCCCACTCCATGGTACGGGTCCAGGAGGACTGGCCTGAAGATTGTGGTGACTGGGGTGGCATCCATGTTAGGGGTGATGGCTGATTGGCTGGAGGTTGCTGCTGCTGCAGCTCTGACTTGATGCCTGCAAGGTGGCTGGTTGAGGTTGAGGCCAGAACCGCTGCTGCTGAGGGGGCTGCCAAGTTTGCTGCTGCTATGGAGCTGGCCAGGTCATGGCTGGTTATTGCTGTTGCTGCTGGAAAAGCTGACGTTGCAGTCTATCTGGAATTCATGCTAGGAGTCCTCCGAGATGCCCTGCATGTGCCCTTCCAGCAGGAACGCAAAATTGTGTATGATCTTCTGTTGGCTGTTGTAGGAGTGGCTGGCTCCCAAGGAATCTGCTTTGGAGAGGATCTAAAACATACAAACATTGTAATAATTTACTACAGCATTTCAATGCAACATATTGCACATGTCATGTAAAGAGCAATGGATCAAACTGAAATACAATCTGCATGTAGACATTGGGATTCTCATATGCTTCACTGCATCACTGAGGTCGCTCTGGGTCACCCCGGTGTTGGCGGTTGTAGTGGCTGTCTCTGTTGTTGGTAGCCTGGACTGCTACCTCTTACCCTTGCCCTTCCCAGTGGTAGTAGATTCTTGGCTCTGGGAACCTGTGGATCTCCCTTTAGCATGATCATCGTCACTGATCATCACTGTAGCTGACTCTGGGACAGCAAACTGCTCGCTGGGGACTGTTTATACCGGACGATGTGTTGCTTCAGGAAACTCCAGGTCTCCATGATCTGGTCGTCACGGGCACTCCTCTGTGACTGGCCAGCTCAGATCTTCTCCTTCTTCATAATCTTCCCCACCCTGGTTCTCATGCTCTTGTAGTGTTTCTTGCATTAGGAACCAGTGGCAGGAGCCTGCAGCTGCTCTCTGACTTGGTCCCACCGGCTGTTCTTGGCCGCAACATTAAGCCACTTCTTCTGCTTCTTGTCATACAGATGGGGGCTTTCTTTCACAAGCTCGGCCAACCACATTTTGGCCTCTTCTGTCCAGCGGTACTCAGGGGTTTCTTTCTTGGACAACCGGACCCGCTTCTTCTGCTGTCTGGTAGCCTCGTCCTCACTCGATGGATGTCTCTGACTTTCTAGTGAATCGTGCTGTCTCCTGGAATGATCTCTCTCAGCATTCTCTTCCTCTGGCCTGTCAGCTTCTGGCCTTCTCTGCTTTGCTCTTCCTCGAGTCTGCTTTGTTTTAAGCATATTGTCTCTGTGATGTAAGTTGTCTCTTCGCTTGTGATCTCTATGGCAAGCAATTTCCAGGAACTCCTCGTGAACTGTCCGTGAACTGTTCGTGAACTGCTCGTGAATGGTTCGTGCACTACTCCTAAGCTGTTTGTGCCATGCGCAAACTGTTTGTAAAGTGAGTAAACTAGTCATGAACTGCTCGTGCCATCAATGCATAAAGTACATGTGAGAATATCAGTGGAAGGCACGGTAATGCTGCGACGCGCGCCAATTCGTGAACATGTTGTGAACTACTCATGAACTCAACCTGAGCTGTTCGTGAATTATTCGTGGCAGTTCGTGACAATCGTGGCATAGCGCGCACTGGCATGCACTGGCACGCATCCTCCATCATCGTCCCGACGAGTTCATGAACAGTTTGCTCATAGTTCACGAACTTGTTGCAAAATTTTGCCATGACCAAAATTTTCGAAATTTCAAAATTCTCGTCCCGACATGGCACGCAATCACGACGGGCTTACGCACACTTCACACCAGTTTATGACTAGTTTGCTCACTGGCATGACTCAGCCTAGCTTTACAAACACTTATGGGCACAGACACACCTGCCAAAACACTATATATATATATATATATATATATATATATATATATATATATATATATATATATATATATATATATATATTCATATATATATATATATATATATATATATATATATATATATATATATATATAATAAATATGTATATATATATATATATATATATATATATATATATATATATATATATATATATATATATATATATATATATATATATATATATATATATATATATATATATATATATATAAATATCAACATAATTATACATATATATATAATATACACATATATATATATATATATATATATATATATATATATATATATATATATATATATATATATATATATATGTAATAGTTAATATTACATGTTTAAAACACATGACGTAATATGTCATTTTGGAAGAAGATGCAAGTCGTGGGACTTGCTGTAGTCATTCAAATCATAAACAGGACGCACAATGCAGCCTCAACAATGTAACATTTTTCTTAAACGTCAACACCCATGCATCAGCGTGTGAAAGTTTGTGACGTCACCGGATGCAGGTGTCTTCCGAGATTGTGACAAAACTGCTATATAAACTAAGCATACGATATCTGTGATATCGATAATTTAGTCAGTTCATATCTATACTTCACCAGAATTGGTCATCTGACCAACCCAGCTCCCTCCAGTGATGGAGATGTTTAACTCTGTTGTTTTTAACAAATAAATACTTTTAAAGCTAATAAGATGTACTTCGTTATCCAGCTATACACATCTTAAACAACACATACTCAATGTGTGCTTATAAAAGTAGCACACTAATAAATGGTGGCAGCGGTTAAACTCTAAGAATTAGAGAAAGATCTTCAAGACTTCAAAATAAAAGCTGTAAAACCAGAAAAAGATCTTCAAGAACTCAACATTATCTACATGAATCTACAATTTTGACTAAGTAATATAGTCCAACGAAATAGTTAACATTAATGAATGTTATGAATACAAACAGATGAACTGGATCTTCAATCAACATCCTAGGAAACCCAAGGACTGGCGTTCAACAATTGCAAAACATACCCAGGAAGCACTACATTCAACAAGAAACTCGAACGATACATCGCTAACAAAACATCAAGAGAGAGAGAGAGGATGTGTCGACATCACACAGACCCATATATAAGCTAAGTACAAATTTTTGAATTCATTCCAGTTTGGGCAGTGAAGTGTAGTTATCACGAGTCGTTAGTCGATTATTACTGGGGTGAGTGAATTGCTAATCTTTTGTTTCCGTTCATTAAAGGAAACTGTGTTCAACTCCGAATTCTCATCTAGAATTTTTCTCTCTTTGTGCTAATTCCTTTTTCTTTCAGAAATTCTCGGGAAATGTTTTGGGATTAGTAACATTGTTTGGGGAATTTTGTTATATATATGCGTTTACGCAGTGGACGTCTGTACTCATATAGATATTTTGATAGAATTGCATGAGGTCGAAGAGATAGGAAACGAAATACAGCAGTCATGACTCCCCCTGTGAGCCCTACCCCTGGACCTAGTGGTGTAGGCCAGACTAATCCTCCTCCAATTGTGATGCTTGTAAATGCCAGGTCTGCAATCCTTCCTTTTCAGGGTCGGGTCAACGGGTTCTTGCCACAAAATGTGGAGTTTTGGATTTCATCCGTCGATGCCCATTTAAATGCCAAACAAATCGTAGACCCTTTTGTACAATTACAAGAAGCTAAAAGTTTTATAGATTTTTCTAAGGGGGATGCGAGTGCGTATTTAAGAGTTGTTTCATTTCAAGAAACAGTTACCTGGGATGATTTCAAAGTTAGGTTACGCGCGGTCTATGGGGGTGAGGAAGCCTTGGATGTAGTATTAACGTTACGAAATACACTTAATCAAGCCACTGTGAATCGGCTTAATGTTATTGAGAGAGCAGCTCTCATAGCTGATAGGCTTAATGAATATCAGGACATTTTAGGTCATTCCACTTGGGTTACTAGCGATAACATCTCCGTGAAAGATTTTTTACGATTAATGTATTTAACTTGCATGACACTTATGTTGCCTGAAGCTTTAGTGCGGTGTTTTGATAAGAAGTTAACGCCTGCAAGTACGAAATTGGATGTCTATAAACAGATAAAGAAACACATGTCCAAGTGTCCAGATCTCAATCCCGTGTTAACTCAAGTTTTTGCAAAGAATGAAACAAAGCCACAAACAGTGAACGTAGTTAGTAGTCAAGTAGCGGGAATGACGTGTTATAATTGCAAACGTCAAGGTCACTTAAGCGCGGACTGCAGAACGAAATTCTGCTCGATTCACAACAGTGCAACACATTCATATAGCCAATGTTACTCGCGTAAGACACAACAGAATCCCAGAAATATACAGTCAATTCCGCAGTCAGTTCCATATGGAAATAAAAAGAAAAATCCTCATTTTAACAATAAGAAACAACCAAATGTCAATGCAGTTCAGAGTCCAATACAAACAAACACTTCTTCAAATATCGCTGAGCCTGGGTCGTCAAACCAGACCTTGCAAGGTCCGACTAATTTTCAGAATGTGCAGAGCAAAGCAAATACCACATAGTTAACTCCGGAGGGGAAGAGAGTGATGTTGGGTCAAGGTCATTCATGTCAACATCAATAGTATTGAATAATCAATTTAATGTTTTATCAGATAATTGTGAGACAATAGATTTTCCTATGAAACACACGGCCGAATTAAGTAAAACAGTGCATGCTCCCGTAGATTTGCAACGAATTCATACAATAATAAGCCAAAATGAGTTACGGCCAACCTTATATGCTGTAAATTTAGAACACAAATCCTTTACGTTATTTTTTGACTCTGGTAGTCCACGTAATATCATATATTTGAAGACACATCATTTGTTGTTTTCGAACTTTCCGATTGAAAAATCCGGAATTAGACTTTCGGGTATAGGAAATAATGAATTAAATGTCATAGGCATAACTCATGTTCAGTTCAAAGTCGGTAAACGCACGTTTGCCGATACGTTTGTTGTTGTAAAAAAACATTAATATGTATCCAGCTGTAATTATAGGATACCCATCTATGGGAAATCAAAACATTATCTTAGCCCCTGCCAAGCACGGCGTGTATATCAAAGGGAAATTCTATAAGTCTTCTAATACCTTAAAATCAGTTATGGATAAAAAGGAGACGACAAATGTAACCGTAACGTACGTTGAAGAACCAATAACTTGTCTCACTAATAAAGAAATAATATACGCAACCCAGCAGAATTCTCGTTCACCCGTAATATCATCTTGCACGCAATCTATCGAACCAAACGTACCTTCGAATTTAATAATGCAAATAAAGAAAACATTACCGGGATCTGAAATATTAATCCTTTCCGATACTTTGAAAACTAACGGATTGTCTGTCACACAAGCTATTTATACAGTAGGCTCACATCAACAATGTAATATTGAAGTCTGTAATCATTTAAATAACACTTTAGTAATTCACATAAATCAACATATCTTGGATGTAGAAGTTTATAAACATCGTATTCTTACCGTTGCTGAAATCAATCACTCTCAATCAGTTGCGGATGAATCCCTTTTGCGATCTATTAAAAATAAAATCAATGAAGACATTCAAGACGAAGAAATTCAGCAGAAAATTTTTTAACTTTTAACTAAATATCATGATGTTTTTTCCACTACGGATGGATCCTTAGGAAAAACAGATGTGATCGAGCATCAAATAAGGTGAAAGGACAAGCAGAAAATTATCTATGTACCCTCGTACAGACTCCCTATGAAATTCCAGAATGATATAAATGATGAAGTAGGTAAAATGCTAGAAGAAGGAGTCATTAGGAAATCGAACAGCCCTTATAATTTTCCTTTAATAGTTGTACCGAAAAAAGATCGAACATGGCGTATCTGCGTCGACTTTCGTCGTCTAAACGAGGAAACGATCCCTGATCGATTCCCAGTGCCATGTACTGACGATATTTTGTCTTTGTTAGGTCAGAATAAATATTTTACCAGTTTGGACTTACTTAAAGGCTTTCACCAGATATCATTAAAAGAAGATAGTATCCCATACACAGCCTTCAGCACAGCCAGGGGGCATTATGAATTTTTACGGATGCCTTTTGGTTTACGTTGTGCTCCTATAACATTTACAAGAATGATTAACATAGTGTTTGGAGACTTGTTAGGGGATATATTGCATGCCTATATGGATGATCTTGTAATCTTTTCCAACACCTTAGAAGAACATCTACGTAAGTTAGAACTAGTACTACAGAGATTAAGACAACATAACTTAAGGGTAAAGATTAGTAAATGTGAATTTTTCAAAACAGAATTAATATATTTGGGTTTCATGGTGTCAAGCCAAGGTCTTAAAGTAGTCCATGATAAGGTGTCGGCTATACGTAATTTTCCCATACCTACTAATGTCAAGGGAATACAGCAATTTCTGGGTTGAAGTGGATATTACAGGCGTTTTATACGCAACTATTCAATAATAGCCGCTCCTTTAACTGATCTTACGAAGAAGGGCGTAGATTTTATATGGTCTGAGCAACATCAACAGGCGTTTAATACCTTGAAAGATGAACTGTGTAGTTCTCCTATCTTAAAATTTCCTGACTTCGGTAAGGAATTCTTCATTGCAACAGACGCCTCAGACTTAGGAGTAGGAGGGGTATTGCTTCAGCAATATGAAAAACAATTTTTCCCGATAGCTTTCTATTCTCGAAAATTGAGAACTTCCGAAAGTAAGTATGCAGTAATAGACAAGGAAGGGCTAGCTATTGTTAATTCACTAGTGCATTTTAAGTTCATAATTTACAGTTATCCCGTTAAGGTTCTTACTGACCATAAACCACTAACAGAGTTCTTTAAAGGCTTCAACCACAGCCCTAAACGAATTCGGTGGCATTTGATCATTCAAGATTTTGGCGCAAGAATCGGGTATTTACCTGGGAAAGCAAATATCATTGCGGATGCATTATCACGCAACCCCGTGTCATCTTGTACGGAGCCTTTAGCTGAATTAATAGATATATCAACATCCAAGCCTATTGTAAAAACAATATCTGAACAAGAAGATTTAGGCTGGAGCGCTGAATTGTTACAGACTGAGCAAAGAAAAGATCAGAAAATAGAAACAATTATAAATGCTTTGAAAGGCAATCATAAGGAAAAGGAATATATAAAGTATAAGCAGCAGAATTATATAATCAAAGATAATATTCTGTGTAGGACTGTGACAAGGAAAACCCGCAATACACCACATGTAACTAACGACCAGGTAGGAGTACCAATCTCACTTATTTCCACTGTCCTGAATTGGTTGCATTCAAATCCATTACATGGACACCCGGGGTTCTCATTAATGTCACAGAAAGCCAAATCATTGTTTTATTGGCATACGATGCTTACAGATATAAAAAGACACATAGCTAATTGTCGCACATGTCAGGAAAACAAAGGGCATACGAAAACACCTGTCAGCCTAGGAGCTTATCCTGTGCCCAATCAACCCTTTGAAAGAATACATTTAGATTTGTTAACAGGATTTTACGAGTCAGACAGAGGAAATAAGCACCTCTTAGTAATTATAGATGCTTTAACTCGATATACAGAACTAATAGCGCTTAAAACTAAAACTGCGATTGAATGCGCTAGGAAGTTTTACGAGTGTTACATTTGTAAACATGAAATTCCACACATGATAATCTCCGACTCTGGTAGAGAATTTAATAATCACTTTCTTACCTCATTGTGTGAATTCCTCAGCATAAAGAAAATAAATACCATGATATATCACCCAGAGTGGAATGGGCTAGTGGAAAGAGCAAATAGGAAGATATTAAATATATTAAGAGTAACACTAGGGGGATCAGACCCCAACTGGGATATTGCAATACCGGCGGCACTGAGTACTCTGAATTATTCATATCATATATCAATTAAAATGTCACCGCATGAAGCATTGTATGGTACCCCAGTTAGAACGCCTTTCCATGTATTAACGCCTACAACTAATCTATCAAATTCTTTAAAAGAAATGTATAAATGCAAGTATAAGTCGATATGATATCCTTCGAAAGAATTTAGAAGAATCACAAATCATAATGAAAAGGAATCATAATAAAACAGCGAAACCAACTAAAACATATACCGTGGGTGATAACGTATATTTTCAAATCAATGTACGAAAAGGGCTCAATTATAAACTAACACCTAAGTTTGAAGGCCCATTTAACCCTGGAACGGTACGGTGGGTCGTCCGCGACCCAGAGCGTCAAAACAAAAGAGGTTTTTCTCACGTGACTCACCCCCGTGACTGAATTTGTGGGTGATCGACCTGCAGTAGGTGTCTCGCCTACACGCTCTAGTAGTGTCCAGATGTGCATCGCTGTAGCTGTACTCCTTTCCAGATTTCTGAGACACGTCAGGGTCGAGCGCGACCGAGTTTACCCTTCTAAGGTAATTTGCATAATTATCAAAGTTATTACGTATTATGAAATTGTCGTAGAATGGTGCAACTTGTATAGGTTATCAGTTGTGGAAAGTCTTGAAGGATTGTTTGGCTACCATGTGCATGATTTTTTTTTTAGTTAAAATGTCGTTCATCACCACGAGGACCATTTTACCGCGAGTGCCCCTTTTTCATTTTTTTTCATTTTTTTGCCAAGTCATTTTTCCGTAAGATATTGCCAAATAGTGTCGCAAAACTTTTGCTTTTTTAGTGTTGGAAAGTGTGTCTAGATGATTCGGCTACCCATGCGTGACTTTGTTTTTGTCAGATACGACGTAGATATTGGTATGTGGGGTATTTAACTGCAGTTGCCTATTTCTGTTTTTTTTCAATATTTGTAAAAATTTACTACGTAGTAAGGAATTGCCGTATATTATTGATTTTTTTTTCATGTTTATTTGTTAGAAAGTGTGCCTTGATGGTTGGGCTAACACGTGCATGTCTTTTTTTTTTTATCTGATATGCCGTATATTAGAATGTTGGCCATTTTGCCGCGAGTGCCCCTTTTTATTTGTTTTGCATTTTTTTGCTTAGTCATGTTACCGTAAGGAATTGGCAAGTAGTGTCGTAAAACTTATATTTTTATAGTGTTGGAAAGTGTTTCTAGATGATCTGGCTACCCATGCCTATCTTTTTTTTTTAGCCAGATATGGCGTATATATAGGTATGTATTCGATTTTCCTGTGATTGCCATTTTTTCGTTTTTTCCCATTTCTTTCAAAATTACTACGTGCTAAGGAACTATCACAGAGTAATGATTAATTTAGATGTTTATTTGTCGGAAAAGGTGCCTTGATGGTTTACCTAGCACGTGGCTGAAATTTTTGTTTTTCTGAAATGCCGTATATTAGAATGTTGGCCATTTTTCCGCGAGTGCCCCTTTTTATTTGTTTTGCATTTTTTTGCTTAGTCATGTTACTGTAAGGAATTGGCAAATAGTATTGCAAAACTTATATTTTCATAGTGTTGGAAAGTGTTTCTAGATGATCTGGCTACCCATTCCTATCTTTTTTTTTTAGCCAGATATGGCGTATATATAGGTATGTGTCCGATTTTCCTCTGATTGCCATTTTTACGTTTTTGCCTATTTCTTTCAAAATTACTACGTACTAAGGAACTATCACAGAGTAATGATTCATTTCGATGTTTATTTGTCGGAAAATATGCCTTGATGGTTTGCCTAGCACGTGGCTGAAATTTTTTTTTTCTGAAATTCCGTATATTAGAATGTTGGCCATTTTTCCGCGAGTGCCCCTTTTTATTTGTTTTGCATTTTTTTGCTTAGTCATGTTACCGTAAGGGATTGGCAAGTAGTGTCGCAAAACTTATATTTTTATAGTGTTGTAAAGTGTTTCTAGATGATCTGGTTACCCATGCCTATCTTTATTTTTAGCCAGATATGACGTATATATAGGTATGTGTTCGATTTTCCTGCGATTGCCACTTTTTCGTTTTTCTCATTTCTTTCAAAATTACTATGTACTAAGGAACTATCACAGAGTAATGATTCATTTAGATGTTTATTTGTCGGAAAATTTTGTTTACTTCTTTTTTGATTGAATATCATCAAATTTTTTTAGCTAAAATAATATATTGTTTTACATTTTTTTTTCGATTTTATTTCCCTTCAAAAAAAATTTTTTGGGTCAGAATTCTAATTTTATAGTCGTAAAATAATCGACAATCATCCAGCAATCCACCATACAATTTTTATGCATATCCAAGAATAATTAGATTAGTAAATAACACCTTGAAATTGACATACCCTTCCTGCATTTCAGGTGGCAGATTAGGGAGTCTGAGTAAGTGTGGTTGGCGGCCATTTTGTGGACATATCCGAAGCGTAAGTTGCCCTATCTATATATATTCCTGTTCCCTATAGAATTTGTGATATTTTGGTATATTTTTACCTGCATAAATATCATATTATATATTAAATATATGTATTTTTTTACGAAATTTCTAAGTACTCAAAAAATGACCTTTAGATATGGCCCCTGATATAAATGTAATTTACAAAATGATGATTTTTTTACATATTTCTATTTTAGGATAACATATGTTTATTCCCTAAAAAAATTAGCCACTTCCTATTTCATTTGGGTACCCCAAAAAATTCATGAAATTTGGACAAATTTTTTGGCCAAAAAAAGTTACCATTTTTTTCTCATTTCAGATCTTCACCTCCATGGGTCTGACTTCATCCAAAATACATCAAGATGTGTCCTAAACATTCAAGAATCAATTCCTAAAAGGATTTGTGTATATATGTATAAATTTTTTTATGAATTTTTATGAAAGGTCTTTTTATTTTTCTACTTAATTTTTTAAAATATTTATAATAAATAGTTTTTCAGAAGATGAGTAGTATTTATCTTCACAGTAGTTTTAAGCATTCATTGAACTTTTTTTGGGCAAAAAAAAAGGAGGTTACTGCAAAAACAGATTTTTCAAGAATTTTTTTTTGCGTCGGGGTCGCGTGCGACCGAGTATACCCTTAAAGGGGTGTCCGGGTAGCGTACCTATCCAGGGTTAACATTTTGGAAACATTAACGGCCAATAGGTTTAGAGTTCAAAACGTATCCTAACCCACAGATGAGAGAATAGTACCATTGGCTCACATAAGAAATTAAAAAGAAAAGAGAGGAAAAGAAGTGAGGGAAAATTTTTTTTTATTTTATGTGATTAAAAGTTTTCTTTTTAATACAGGAGTAATTACATATATTTTTCTCGTTACAGGTTTCCAAGATGAATTTTTTGTTGTTGGGAGTGATATTGTTCGCTCAGACATTTTTCTCGTGTGGGATGAGCTCTAAAACTAAAAGTATAAATTTTAAATATGGCACTATAGTTGAAAGACAAGAAGACGTTTTTATTACATCAACCAACGTAGTTGTAGAAGTGAATATGCAAGCAATTTTTCTTCAAGAGAATGATGTCACTAGCTTAAGAACCACCATTTCAAGGTTTTCTGCCTCATTGGATGAGTTGCATAGAAGACATTTTCATTTGACTACAGAGAGTTTGCTTGGCTCAACATTAAAAGTTGCAGAGATGCTATCTGATGACTTGAAAAATAAGACTTACGAGACAGGATCTTTGGCTTATGACCTTTTGATGTGGACTGTAGGACACGAACATAAAGAAAGACGAAATCCGTTTATTTATGCTGCATTAAACATCTTTGGGTCTGTTGCAAGTTTAGGTTTAGGAATTTCCAATCGTCTTGAAATTAGTAATCAAAATAAGAAAATTGAGTTCTTGACTCATGAAGATGAATTGATTATGTCAGAACTAAGGAATCAGTTA
>NC_090725.1:216285125-216350125 GCF_036898095.1 Palaemon carinicauda | reverse complement strand
AGATTAAAAAATGAAGGAAAAGAAATAATATAGAACAGCGAGCACACGTGTACCCTCAAGCAAGAGTACTCTAATTCAAGAAAGTGGACGGCCGTAGTACAAAGGCTATGTCACTACACAAGAATAGAGTACAATGGTTTGATTTTGGAGTGTCTCTCTCCTAGAACATCTGCTTACCATGGCTGAAGAGTCTCGTCTACCCTCACCAATTGGAAAGAAGCCACTGAATAATTACATTGTAGTAGTTGCCCTCTTGAACGAAGAATAATTGTTTGGTAATCTAAGTGTTGTCAGGTGTAAGAGAACAGAGGATAATGTAGTACGAATATTGTAGGCCCGACTATTCAGTGTATGCGTTGAAAAGGACAAAATGTTCTAGTGGTAGTATCTCAATGGATGACTGGTGCCCTGGCAAACCTACGACCATCAACATTGGATTAACAACGCAGCAGAGGTTCTACTGTATATATTTAAATTTATACTTTATATGTAAATGCTAACCGTTCTTGGCCTAGAATATAGGCAATGAGACGCCAAAGCTCACTGAAAAAAAGGAATTAAAAAGAAAGAAAAAAAAAGGATGCATAGTTAGCAAGAGGCTTACGATCTAAAGACTGAGATGAACGTGTAAACTATCCTTTTGTATCATAAAATGTTGTGATCTATGAATATCTAAAGCCTGATGAAAGTCTTTAGTAGTCATTCTAGCATTTTGAATAAATCAATGAGTTTTGGGAGTCATAAAACAATAATAAATTTTAGAAACTTCTATATTAACCTAAAATTTATTTAGATATCCATGAATGTCTAAAGATTAATTCTGATGGTGGTTTATTGCTATATTAGCTAGAGTTATCTCTCTCTCTCTCTCTCTCTCTCTCTCTCTCTCTCTCTCTCTCTCTCTCTCTCTCTCTCTCTCTCTGAAAGTCCTCAAGGTCTGTGTAACTCATTTATGGTGTCTTATGTATATTTTACAGCATCAAGAAAGGAAGGAAACTCTTAGAAGATTGATATTGAAACTTTGTACAATCTAATGTAGCTGTTAACGGAAGGAATTACTTATCCATCACACTCCAATTTCTACATGATTTTATGGATTCATTAAACATATATATATATATATATATATATATATATATATATATATATATATATATATATATATATATATATATATATATTTATATTTATATATATATACATATATATATATATATATATATATAAATAAATATGTGTGTGTGTTATTTATTTGTATTGGATAGTCGAAACGTCAAATGTTAGGCCACTATGAACTATTGTACTCGATTTATAACATTTTTAGGTGTTAGCTGAGGATGGACATGACTGCCCATATCCTGAGATGTAGTGAGAAATTTAACCTTTTATTTATTTTATCGTGGTAACACTAGAGACCTCTGACGAATGGTTCCCCTGATTGTCGTCGGATTTTTTAAATAAGTTTATTCACCAGGAATTTACCATAAAAACCAGAAGCAATCTCCCCTTATATACCATAAAAAGGTAGAATAATTCCCAAATATTCTCCATGAAAAGGCAGAAACATTATCTTCATACTCATGTAACAGACAGATGCATTATTCCCTATTCACCATACAAATGCAGGAGCCCTCTCCATTAGGGTACCGCAGCCTTTGAAGAAACGAAAATTTTGTTCATATTTTCCATATAGCGATATAAAAATACTCCTCTATTCACCATGAAAAGTCGGAAGCGTTGTCCCCTAGTTTAATATAAGAAAATAAACATCCCCCTTCACCATAAAATAGGTATGAGCATTCTCATCATATTTACCATGAAAAGGGAAAGAATTTTCCTCTTATTCACCTATTCACCATGAAAGGGGAAAATGCGTTCTTTCCTATTCCATATAAAGAATGCCGAAGTGTTTTCCACATATACATAAAAAGGGCAGAAATATTCCCTTACTGTTCACCATATAGAAAGAAATTTCAATTTTTCCGTATTCACCATTAAAAAGTCCGAGTCATTCTCCCACTATTCACTGTAAGAAAGAAAGACAGTCGATGTTTTCCTATTCACCACAAAAAGAAAGAAGCATTCTTTCCATATTCAGTATAATAAAACACTTACATTTTCTTTTGTTATCACAAAAAGGCAGATTCTTCTTCAATAAATCATCAAAATGTGAAAAAAAATGTTCATCACTATTCACTATCAGAAAGACAAACGCGTTCTCCCCTGTTCTCCCCTAAAACTACTAAATCGTTTGCCACTTAGTCACTTCTAAGGTAAGTATGCGCAATCTCCTCCTAGACATCATAAAATATGCAGCAGTACTTTCACCCTATCCACAATATCAGGGCTGAGCATTAACCCCTTTTGCGTAAAGCACTTTTCCCTTATTCAACAAGAAAAAAAAATAGGCAGCAGTTTTCAACCATCATTTTCACCATCATTCTCTTATTTACCATGAAAAAGCAGAAATATTTTCCCTCAGTTCACCATTAAAAAATGGAGAAAAAAGCAAGATCTTCTTGTTCACTGTAAATAAAGCACAAAAAACTTCTTACAAATAATCATTAAATAGACAGACAAATTATATCCCGATTCATCACAAAGAACGTAGTAAATTTCTTCAACTATTTATCGTAAAGGATCAATAGGATTCTCCTTTCATTTGCCATAGAAAAGTCAGGAGTATCCTTCCTTACTCACCTGAAAATGGCAGAAGAATTCCTCTTTTATTTACAATCAAAAGACAGAATCATTCTCCTCTGTTTCAGCATTAAAAGACAGAAGCATTTTTCCCATAGTACTGGAGAATTAAGCAGAAGAATCCTAAAAGCAATTTACCCCCTCTCAACTTAAAAAAGGCAGTAGCTCTTTCAACAATCCCACATAAAAAGGCCGATGCTTTTTCACCACATTCACTATAAAGCCTAAATGGTATTCTCCTTTTAGAGAACATAGAAAAAGTTGGAAGAATTTTTTCTTTAGTCACCTTTAAAATGAAAGAGTCGATCTTCCTCTATCCCTACTAAAAAGCAGACGCATTTGCTCCATATTCATTAGGGGAAAGCAGAAACTTTTCCCCTTTATCATTATAAGATGATAAAAGAATTTCCTCCTTTTACATCATAAGTATAACAAAAACAGTCTCCCACTATTAACCATTCAGAGTCATACACATTCTTACACTTTTTGCCATGGGAAGGGATGAAGGATTCTCCTCCTATTCACAATACATGAGGCACAAGCCTTCTCCAGCTATTCATCATAAAAAGAAATAATTATCCTCCTTTTATTCACCACATGAAAGGCAAGAAGCTTTCTTACTTATTTCTTCGTAAAAAGCAGATGAATTCACCCCCTAATCACCATAAAAACACAGATGTATTCTCTCCCTATTCCCCACAAAAGGGGTAGAAACGATATGTCTTTATTCAATATGAAAAAAAAGCCAGAAGCATTCTCCCCCTATTCACTGAAAAATGTCAAAAGCCTTTTCCCGTATTCATCATGGAAAAGGCACAAGGTCCTGCAACTATTCACTGACCGACGTAGTCTCCACCCTTTCAACAATAAAAAATGCATAAGCATTATACCCGAATCACCATAAAAAGGCAAAATTATGCTCTCCTTATTTGATATAAAAGAGGAAGAAGCATCCATCCCATATTCACAATAAAAAAAGAAGTACTCTCACCCTATTTGTAATATAAAAGCAGTACTGTTATACCGCCGTTCGCCTTTCTCATAAAATGGGCAATAGCCTTCTCCATCAGCTCACCATGAAACAATGCAGAAACGTTCTCCCTTCTTTACCATAGAAAAGGCAGAATTATGCTTCCTATGTTCACAATAAAAGTCAGAAGCGTTCTCCGTCTATTCACTTTAAAACTTCGGAAGCACACTAAAAAAAAAATGACTTCTCTATAGGGGAGAGAAGATATTCTCCCATTATCAATCATAAAAGGAATGTATTTTCTTTTTATCAATCATAAAAGGAATGTATTTTCTTTTACCTATCCACCATTTTAATGGTAGAAGTGTTACCGGACTTTTCACCATAAAAAGACTTAAAGCCTTTTCTCCCTATTCACCATAAAAAGGCAGAAGCAGTTTCCTCATGTTCACTATAAAATGGCCCAAGCTGTCTCACTCTATTCACCATAGTTAGGGCCGGAACATATAAAAAAAAAAAAATAAGAAAAAAAGGCTGACGCATTGTTCCCTATTTATCATAAAGTATACATACAATTATCTCTTTTTTACTAGGACATTTTTCTAATATTTGTTAGACTTAGGCGGGAAATAAACAAACTTTACGAAAAAATTAATCATTCGACTAATATATATGGAATAACCTGATATTTATGTTGCAGAACTTCATGTTAATCTTTCTTCTTTATAAAATATATATATATATATATATATATATATATATATATATATATATATATATATATATATATATATATATATATAGGACCCTCAATTAAAAGTGTGTACCGTTAGACGAAACAGATTATTTTTGTTTTTTGTTCACATTTTTACAATATACCAATAAAACCAATATCAATAAACCAATTCGAAGCATAAGCAGATATTCGGAGACTCCGGTATCAGCCAACATTATCATATTATTCCCTACTCTAAATGATTTAGAATAAGTTTGGAATGATCTTTGCATATGGGGTTTGAGATTTCTAACTACTAATCTTAGTTACAAATGTAGCTACATTTTGTGTCTGTAGAATTTTCTCTTCATCTTTTCCTTTAACTTAACCGTGAATGAAAACTCAATGATAACACGACACTCGGTAACCTAAACTTCGAGCCATGTCCAATGATTGGCCAATAAAGTTAATAAATTTTGTCTCCATAAAAAGATAATTTTTGTCAATAAATTAGCATCCGTCTTTGATTTTTACACCACAAGAATCTTATTGAATTACCAAATGCAAAGGTGAACGAATCAAGAGCATTTTTTTTCTTACCTTTACCCTTCCAACGTTGGAACTTTTTTGGTAATCTACAATGGGACAAGGAGTCTCAAATAATCAACGCCTTACCCTTATCTGACAGTCATTTTGCACCCCACTAACATGAGATTGGAGTGTTGCTGGACTAGAAGCTGACTCTTGGACTAAAACATTGGACAAGGAAAAGGAAGGCCTCCCTTCATTGACAATGACCCATGACAACTGACTTATCATGCATTACGCTCATAGCACTAGTTAGGCTGAGACTGAGGAGTATTCTAGGGTTCAGCTCCTATCTGATGGCCATGCCAGTGTACATTAGGCTCAGCTTATGAGATATGAGAATCCGAGCAACAACCATAATGGGCTCAAGTATCTGGAGCAGAAATGCTGTTTGAAGCTACTCCTTAGACCAGGCTAGTCCTCAAAAGTCCATCAAGATCTTCAGTCGGAGGTCTTGATTAAGGTTGTGAGATAGCCATTTCCATCAGAGACTGACTGGAGATTTCTCAGCAAATGAAGATGAAGATAACCGTGATTCATTGCAGTGAGGCAAAGGGATCTTTTGTTGGTAATTCCTGGGAAGTAAGAAGCCTTCCCATCTTGCAGAATAATGGGGAATCACTGATCCTACTCCTTGCCACTGGGGACTAAATATATTTGGTGGAACATTCCTCTAGTTGGAATGGATCCTGCATGCAACTCTAAAACAGAACTCCTTTTCTTGTGTACTTAAGTCACAAAGATGGAATTTTTGTTTTTAGACGCTATTGGGTGGTTTATAAAACCTATTGGGAAGAGAGCAAAACCATTGATAGGACTTTCTGCAGGTTAAAAGCAGGTGGTTTACTTACATGAAACATTTCCCTGAGGTTTTCTTATACTCCAGGGGTGGCTCGTAATCCTTTGATAAATCTGAGTAAGGCAGGAACCGTGAAAAATGTGGAGGGATACTTCCCTGTAGAGAAAATCGTCGTCAATCCCCCAGCTCTAAACTCAGCTTCTTAAAATAAATGGAATTGAAGTTGCTAGTTGCTTCCCAACGGTGTGGAAACTCATGTAAACCATGTTAACCATGGCGAAGAAAGTAACAGAGGACGTTGTTATCATCCAGCTGGAAGATGTTGGTTATGCAGAAGTGACTGGGCCCATTCTCTCTGTTTGTTGACAGGAATTATCCCTGTGATATAGCAGAATCTGGTCCTTACTATTGCAGTGCCATGTGACTGGGTGACCAAATTATTATTATTATTATTATTATTATTATTATTATTATTATTATTATTATTATTATTATTATTATTATTATTACAAGCAAAGTTATAACCCTAGTTGGAAAAGCAGGATACTATAAGCATAAGGGCTCCAACAGGGAAAAATATCCTAGTGAGGAAAGGAAACAATTGAATAAAAAAAATACAAGTAAAATAATAATAATCAAAGTAAAATATATTAACAACATTAAATTATATCTTCCATTTGTAAAACTATAAAGATTAAAAAATGAAGGAAAAGAAATAATATAGAACAGCGAGCACACGTGTACCCTCAAGCAAGAGTACTCTAATTCAAGAAAGTGGACGGCCGTAGTACAAAGGCTATGTCACTACACAAGAATAGAGTACAATGGTTTGATTTTGGAGTGTCTCTCTCCTAGAACATCTGCTTACCATGGCTGAAGAGTCTCGTCTACCCTCACCAATTGGAAAGAAGCCACTGAATAATTACATTGTAGTAGTTGCCCTCTTGAACGAAGAATAATTGTTTGGTAATCTAAGTGTTGTCAGGTGTAAGAGAACAGAGGATAATGTAGTACGAATATTGTAGGCCCGACTATTCAGTGTATGCGTTGAAAAGGACAAAATGTTCTAGTGGTAGTATCTCAATGGATGACTGGTGCCCTGGCAAACCTACGACCATCAACATTGGATTAACAACGCAGCAGAGGTTCTACTGTATATATTTAAATTTATACTTTATATGTAAATGCTAACCGTTCTTGGCCTAGAATATAGGCAATGAGACGCCAAAGCTCACTGAAAAAAAGGAATTAAAAAGAAAGAAAAAAAAAGGATGCATAGTTAGCAAGAGGCTTACGATCTAAAGACTGAGATGAACGTGTAAACTATCCTTTTGTATCATAAAATGTTGTGATCTATGAATATCTAAAGCCTGATGAAAGTCTTTAGTAGTCATTCTAGCATTTTGAATAAATCAATGAGTTTTGGGAGTCATAAAACAATAATAAATTTTAGAAACTTCTATATTAACCTAAAATTTATTTAGATATCCATGAATGTCTAAAGATTAATTCTGATGGTGGTTTATTGCTATATTAGCTAGAGTTATCTCTCTCTCTCTCTCTCTCTCTCTCTCTCTCTCTCTCTCTCTCTCTCTCTCTCTCTCTCTCTCTCTGAAAGTCCTCAAGGTCTGTGTAACTCATTTATGGTGTCTTATGTATATTTTACAGCATCAAGAAAGGAAGGAAACTCTTAGAAGATTGATATTGAAACTTTGTACAATCTAATGTAGCTGTTAACGGAAGGAATTACTTATCCATCACACTCCAATTTCTACATGATTTTATGGATTCATTAAACATATATATATATATATATATATATATATATATATATATATATATATATATATATATATATATATATATATATATATATTTATATTTATATATATATACATATATATATATATATATATATATAAATAAATATGTGTGTGTGTTATTTATTTGTATTGGATAGTCGAAACGTCAAATGTTAGGCCACTATGAACTATTGTACTCGATTTATAACATTTTTAGGTGTTAGCTGAGGATGGACATGACTGCCCATATCCTGAGATGTAGTGAGAAATTTAACCTTTTATTTATTTTATCGTGGTAACACTAGAGACCTCTGACGAATGGTTCCCCTGATTGTCGTCGGATTTTTTAAATAAGTTTATTCACCAGGAATTTACCATAAAAACCAGAAGCAATCTCCCCTTATATACCATAAAAAGGTAGAATAATTCCCAAATATTCTCCATGAAAAGGCAGAAACATTATCTTCATACTCATGTAACAGACAGATGCATTATTCCCTATTCACCATACAAATGCAGGAGCCCTCTCCATTAGGGTACCGCAGCCTTTGAAGAAACGAAAATTTTGTTCATATTTTCCATATAGCGATATAAAAATACTCCTCTATTCACCATGAAAAGTCGGAAGCGTTGTCCCCTAGTTTAATATAAGAAAATAAACATCCCCCTTCACCATAAAATAGGTATGAGCATTCTCATCATATTTACCATGAAAAGGGAAAGAATTTTCCTCTTATTCACCTATTCACCATGAAAGGGGAAAATGCGTTCTTTCCTATTCCATATAAAGAATGCCGAAGTGTTTTCCACATATACATAAAAAGGGCAGAAATATTCCCTTACTGTTCACCATATAGAAAGAAATTTCAATTTTTCCGTATTCACCATTAAAAAGTCCGAGTCATTCTCCCACTATTCACTGTAAGAAAGAAAGACAGTCGATGTTTTCCTATTCACCACAAAAAGAAAGAAGCATTCTTTCCATATTCAGTATAATAAAACACTTACATTTTCTTTTGTTATCACAAAAAGGCAGATTCTTCTTCAATAAATCATCAAAATGTGAAAAAAAATGTTCATCACTATTCACTATCAGAAAGACAAACGCGTTCTCCCCTGTTCTCCCCTAAAACTACTAAATCGTTTGCCACTTAGTCACTTCTAAGGTAAGTATGCGCAATCTCCTCCTAGACATCATAAAATATGCAGCAGTACTTTCACCCTATCCACAATATCAGGGCTGAGCATTAACCCCTTTTGCGTAAAGCACTTTTCCCTTATTCAACAAGAAAAAAAAATAGGCAGCAGTTTTCAACCATCATTTTCACCATCATTCTCTTATTTACCATGAAAAAGCAGAAATATTTTCCCTCAGTTCACCATTAAAAAATGGAGAAAAAAGCAAGATCTTCTTGTTCACTGTAAATAAAGCACAAAAAACTTCTTACAAATAATCATTAAATAGACAGACAAATTATATCCCGATTCATCACAAAGAACGTAGTAAATTTCTTCAACTATTTATCGTAAAGGATCAATAGGATTCTCCTTTCATTTGCCATAGAAAAGTCAGGAGTATCCTTCCTTACTCACCTGAAAATGGCAGAAGAATTCCTCTTTTATTTACAATCAAAAGACAGAATCATTCTCCTCTGTTTCAGCATTAAAAGACAGAAGCATTTTTCCCATAGTACTGGAGAATTAAGCAGAAGAATCCTAAAAGCAATTTACCCCCTCTCAACTTAAAAAAGGCAGTAGCTCTTTCAACAATCCCACATAAAAAGGCCGATGCTTTTTCACCACATTCACTATAAAGCCTAAATGGTATTCTCCTTTTAGAGAACATAGAAAAAGTTGGAAGAATTTTTTCTTTAGTCACCTTTAAAATGAAAGAGTCGATCTTCCTCTATCCCTACTAAAAAGCAGACGCATTTGCTCCATATTCATTAGGGGAAAGCAGAAACTTTTCCCCTTTATCATTATAAGATGATAAAAGAATTTCCTCCTTTTACATCATAAGTATAACAAAAACAGTCTCCCACTATTAACCATTCAGAGTCATACACATTCTTACACTTTTTGCCATGGGAAGGGATGAAGGATTCTCCTCCTATTCACAATACATGAGGCACAAGCCTTCTCCAGCTATTCATCATAAAAAGAAATAATTATCCTCCTTTTATTCACCACATGAAAGGCAAGAAGCTTTCTTACTTATTTCTTCGTAAAAAGCAGATGAATTCACCCCCTAATCACCATAAAAACACAGATGTATTCTCTCCCTATTCCCCACAAAAGGGGTAGAAACGATATGTCTTTATTCAATATGAAAAAAAAGCCAGAAGCATTCTCCCCCTATTCACTGAAAAATGTCAAAAGCCTTTTCCCGTATTCATCATGGAAAAGGCACAAGGTCCTGCAACTATTCACTGACCGACGTAGTCTCCACCCTTTCAACAATAAAAAATGCATAAGCATTATACCCGAATCACCATAAAAAGGCAAAATTATGCTCTCCTTATTTGATATAAAAGAGGAAGAAGCATCCATCCCATATTCACAATAAAAAAAGAAGTACTCTCACCCTATTTGTAATATAAAAGCAGTACTGTTATACCGCCGTTCGCCTTTCTCATAAAATGGGCAATAGCCTTCTCCATCAGCTCACCATGAAACAATGCAGAAACGTTCTCCCTTCTTTACCATAGAAAAGGCAGAATTATGCTTCCTATGTTCACAATAAAAGTCAGAAGCGTTCTCCGTCTATTCACTTTAAAACTTCGGAAGCACACTAAAAAAAAAATGACTTCTCTATAGGGGAGAGAAGATATTCTCCCATTATCAATCATAAAAGGAATGTATTTTCTTTTTATCAATCATAAAAGGAATGTATTTTCTTTTACCTATCCACCATTTTAATGGTAGAAGTGTTACCGGACTTTTCACCATAAAAAGACTTAAAGCCTTTTCTCCCTATTCACCATAAAAAGGCAGAAGCAGTTTCCTCATGTTCACTATAAAATGGCCCAAGCTGTCTCACTCTATTCACCATAGTTAGGGCCGGAACATATAAAAAAAAAAAAATAAGAAAAAAAGGCTGACGCATTGTTCCCTATTTATCATAAAGTATACATACAATTATCTCTTTTTTACTAGGACATTTTTCTAATATTTGTTAGACTTAGGCGGGAAATAAACAAACTTTACGAAAAAATTAATCATTCGACTAATATATATGGAATAACCTGATATTTATGTTGCAGAACTTCATGTTAATCTTTCTTCTTTATAAAATATATATATATATATATATATATATATATATATATATATATATATATATATATATATATATATATATATAGGACCCTCAATTAAAAGTGTGTACCGTTAGACGAAACAGATTATTTTTGTTTTTTGTTCACATTTTTACAATATACCAATAAAACCAATATCAATAAACCAATTCGAAGCATAAGCAGATATTCGGAGACTCCGGTATCAGCCAACATTATCATATTATTCCCTACTCTAAATGATTTAGAATAAGTTTGGAATGATCTTTGCATATGGGGTTTGAGATTTCTAACTACTAATCTTAGTTACAAATGTAGCTACATTTTGTGTCTGTAGAATTTTCTCTTCATCTTTTCCTTTAACTTAACCGTGAATGAAAACTCAATGATAACACGACACTCGGTAACCTAAACTTCGAGCCATGTCCAATGATTGGCCAATAAAGTTAATAAATTTTGTCTCCATAAAAAGATAATTTTTGTCAATAAATTAGCATCCGTCTTTGATTTTTACACCACAAGAATCTTATTGAATTACCAAATGCAAAGGTGAACGAATCAAGAGCATTTTTTTTCTTACCTTTACCCTTCCAACGTTGGAACTTTTTTGGTAATCTACAATGGGACAAGGAGTCTCAAATAATCAACGCCTTACCCTTATCTGACAGTCATTTTGCACCCCACTAACATGAGATTGGAGTGTTGCTGGACTAGAAGCTGACTCTTGGACTAAAACATTGGACAAGGAAAAGGAAGGCCTCCCTTCATTGACAATGACCCATGACAACTGACTTATCATGCATTACGCTCATAGCACTAGTTAGGCTGAGACTGAGGAGTATTCTAGGGTTCAGCTCCTATCTGATGGCCATGCCAGTGTACATTAGGCTCAGCTTATGAGATATGAGAATCCGAGCAACAACCATAATGGGCTCAAGTATCTGGAGCAGAAATGCTGTTTGAAGCTACTCCTTAGACCAGGCTAGTCCTCAAAAGTCCATCAAGATCTTCAGTCGGAGGTCTTGATTAAGGTTGTGAGATAGCCATTTCCATCAGAGACTGACTGGAGATTTCTCAGCAAATGAAGATGAAGATAACCGTGATTCATTGCAGTGAGGCAAAGGGATCTTTTGTTGGTAATTCCTGGGAAGTAAGAAGCCTTCCCATCTTGCAGAATAATGGGGAATCACTGATCCTACTCCTTGCCACTGGGGACTAAATATATTTGGTGGAACATTCCTCTAGTTGGAATGGATCCTGCATGCAACTCTAAAACAGAACTCCTTTTCTTGTGTACTTAAGTCACAAAGATGGAATTTTTGTTTTTAGACGCTATTGGGTGGTTTATAAAACCTATTGGGAAGAGAGCAAAACCATTGATAGGACTTTCTGCAGGTTAAAAGCAGGTGGTTTACTTACATGAAACATTTCCCTGAGGTTTTCTTATACTCCAGGGGTGGCTCGTAATCCTTTGATAAATCTGAGTAAGGCAGGAACCGTGAAAAATGTGGAGGGATACTTCCCTGTAGAGAAAATCGTCGTCAATCCCCCAGCTCTAAACTCAGCTTCTTAAAATAAATGGAATTGAAGTTGCTAGTTGCTTCCCAACGGTGTGGAAACTCATGTAAACCATGTTAACCATGGCGAAGAAAGTAACAGAGGACGTTGTTATCATCCAGCTGGAAGATGTTGGTTATGCAGAAGTGACTGGGCCCATTCTCTCTGTTTGTTGACAGGAATTATCCCTGTGATATAGCAGAATCTGGTCCTTACTATTGCAGTGCCATGTGACTGGGTGACCAAATTATTATTATTATTATTATTATTATTATTATTATTATTATTATTATTATTATTATTATTATTATTATTATTACAAGCAAAGTTATAACCCTAGTTGGAAAAGCAGGATACTATAAGCATAAGGGCTCCAACAGGGAAAAATATCCTAGTGAGGAAAGGAAACAATTGAATAAAAAAAATACAAGTAAAATAATAATAATCAAAGTAAAATATATTAACAACATTAAATTATATCTTCCATTTGTAAAACTATAAAGATTAAAAAATGAAGGAAAAGAAATAATATAGAACAGCGAGCACACGTGTACCCTCAAGCAAGAGTACTCTAATTCAAGAAAGTGGACGGCCGTAGTACAAAGGCTATGTCACTACACAAGAATAGAGTACAATGGTTTGATTTTGGAGTGTCTCTCTCCTAGAACATCTGCTTACCATGGCTGAAGAGTCTCGTCTACCCTCACCAATTGGAAAGAAGCCACTGAATAATTACATTGTAGTAGTTGCCCTCTTGAACGAAGAATAATTGTTTGGTAATCTAAGTGTTGTCAGGTGTAAGAGAACAGAGGATAATGTAGTACGAATATTGTAGGCCCGACTATTCAGTGTATGCGTTGAAAAGGACAAAATGTTCTAGTGGTAGTATCTCAATGGATGACTGGTGCCCTGGCAAACCTACGACCATCAACATTGGATTAACAACGCAGCAGAGGTTCTACTGTATATATTTAAATTTATACTTTATATGTAAATGCTAACCGTTCTTGGCCTAGAATATAGGCAATGAGACGCCAAAGCTCACTGAAAAAAAGGAATTAAAAAGAAAGAAAAAAAAAGGATGCATAGTTAGCAAGAGGCTTACGATCTAAAGACTGAGATGAACGTGTAAACTATCCTTTTGTATCATAAAATGTTGTGATCTATGAATATCTAAAGCCTGATGAAAGTCTTTAGTAGTCATTCTAGCATTTTGAATAAATCAATGAGTTTTGGGAGTCATAAAACAATAATAAATTTTAGAAACTTCTATATTAACCTAAAATTTATTTAGATATCCATGAATGTCTAAAGATTAATTCTGATGGTGGTTTATTGCTATATTAGCTAGAGTTATCTCTCTCTCTCTCTCTCTCTCTCTCTCTCTCTCTCTCTCTCTCTCTCTCTCTCTCTCTCTGAAAGTCCTCAAGGTCTGTGTAACTCATTTATGGTGTCTTATGTATATTTTACAGCATCAAGAAAGGAAGGAAACTCTTAGAAGATTGATATTGAAACTTTGTACAATCTAATGTAGCTGTTAACGGAAGGAATTACTTATCCATCACACTCCAATTTCTACATGATTTTATGGATTCATTAAACATATATATATATATATATATATATATATATATATATATATATATATATATATATATATATATATATATATATATATTTATATTATATACATATATATATATATATATATATATATATATATATAAATAAATATGTGTGTGTTATTTATTTGTATTGGATAGTCGAAACGTCAAATGTTAGGCCACTATGAACTATTGTACTCGATTTATAACATTTTTAGGTGTTAGCTGAGGATGGACATGACTGCCCATATCCTGAGATGTAGTGAGAAATTTAACCTTTTATTTATTTTATCGTGGTAACACTAGAGACCTCTGACGAATGGTTCCCCTGATTGTCGTCGGATTTTTTAAATAAGTTTATTCACCAGGAATTTACCATAAAAACCAGAAGCAATCTCCCCTTATATACCATAAAAAGGTAGAATAATTCCCAAATATTCTCCATGAAAAGGCAGAAACATTAT
The DNA here is from genome assembly GCF_036898095.1 of Palaemon carinicauda. Taxonomy (NCBI): domain Eukaryota; kingdom Metazoa; phylum Arthropoda; class Malacostraca; order Decapoda; family Palaemonidae; genus Palaemon; species Palaemon carinicauda. Next base: position 216,335,630 of record NC_090725.1, on the reverse strand, counting down.
CTTCATACTCATGTAACAGACAGATGCATTATTCCCTATTCACCATACAAATGCAGGAGCCCTCTCCATTAGGGTACCGCAGCCTTTGAAGAAACGAAAATTTTGTTCATATTTTCCATATAGCGATATAAAAATACTCCTCTATTCACCATGAAAAGTCGGAAGCGTTGTCCCCTAGTTTAATATAAGAAAATAAACATCCCCCTTCACCATAAAATAGGTATGAGCATTCTCATCATATTTACCATGAAAAGGGAAAGAATTTTCCTCTTATTCACCTATTCACCATGAAAGGGGAAAATGCGTTCTTTCCTATTCCATATAAAGAATGCCGAAGTGTTTTCCACATATACATAAAAAGGGCAGAAATATTCCCTTACTGTTCACCATATAGAAAGAAATTTCAATTTTTCCGTATTCACCATTAAAAAGTCCGAGTCATTCTCCCACTATTCACTGTAAGAAAGAAAGACAGTCGATGTTTTCCTATTCACCACAAAAAGAAAGAAGCATTCTTTCCATATTCAGTATAATAAAACACTTACATTTTCTTTTGTTATCACAAAAAGGCAGATTCTTCTTCAATAAATCATCAAAATGTGAAAAAAAATGTTCATCACTATTCACTATCAGAAAGACAAACGCGTTCTCCCCTGTTCTCCCCTAAAACTACTAAATCGTTTGCCACTTAGTCACTTCTAAGGTAAGTATGCGCAATCTCCTCCTAGACATCATAAAATATGCAGCAGTACTTTCACCCTATCCACAATATCAGGGCTGAGCATTAACCCCTTTTGCGTAAAGCACTTTTCCCTTATTCAACAAGAAAAAAAAATAGGCAGCAGTTTTCAACCATCATTTTCACCATCATTCTCTTATTTACCATGAAAAAGCAGAAATATTTTCCCTCAGTTCACCATTAAAAAATGGAGAAAAAAGCAAGATCTTCTTGTTCACTGTAAATAAAGCACAAAAAACTTCTTACAAATAATCATTAAATAGACAGACAAATTATATCCCGATTCATCACAAAGAACGTAGTAAATTTCTTCAACTATTTATCGTAAAGGATCAATAGGATTCTCCTTTCATTTGCCATAGAAAAGTCAGGAGTATCCTTCCTTACTCACCTGAAAATGGCAGAAGAATTCCTCTTTTATTTACAATCAAAAGACAGAATCATTCTCCTCTGTTTCAGCATTAAAAGACAGAAGCATTTTTCCCATAGTACTGGAGAATTAAGCAGAAGAATCCTAAAAGCAATTTACCCCCTCTCAACTTAAAAAAGGCAGTAGCTCTTTCAACAATCCCACATAAAAAGGCCGATGCTTTTTCACCACATTCACTATAAAGCCTAAATGGTATTCTCCTTTTAGAGAACATAGAAAAAGTTGGAAGAATTTTTTCTTTAGTCACCTTTAAAATGAAAGAGTCGATCTTCCTCTATCCCTACTAAAAAGCAGACGCATTTGCTCCATATTCATTAGGGGAAAGCAGAAACTTTTCCCCTTTATCATTATAAGATGATAAAAGAATTTCCTCCTTTTACATCATAAGTATAACAAAAACAGTCTCCCACTATTAACCATTCAGAGTCATACACATTCTTACACTTTTTGCCATGGGAAGGGATGAAGGATTCTCCTCCTATTCACAATACATGAGGCACAAGCCTTCTCCAGCTATTCATCATAAAAAGAAATAATTATCCTCCTTTTATTCACCACATGAAAGGCAAGAAGCTTTCTTACTTATTTCTTCGTAAAAAGCAGATGAATTCACCCCCTAATCACCATAAAAACACAGATGTATTCTCTCCCTATTCCCCACAAAAGGGGTAGAAACGATATGTCTTTATTCAATATGAAAAAAAAGCCAGAAGCATTCTCCCCCTATTCACTGAAAAATGTCAAAAGCCTTTTCCCGTATTCATCATGGAAAAGGCACAAGGTCCTGCAACTATTCACTGACCGACGTAGTCTCCACCCTTTCAACAATAAAAAATGCATAAGCATTATACCCGAATCACCATAAAAAGGCAAAATTATGCTCTCCTTATTTGATATAAAAGAGGAAGAAGCATCCATCCCATATTCACAATAAAAAAAGAAGTACTCTCACCCTATTTGTAATATAAAAGCAGTACTGTTATACCGCCGTTCGCCTTTCTCATAAAATGGGCAATAGCCTTCTCCATCAGCTCACCATGAAACAATGCAGAAACGTTCTCCCTTCTTTACCATAGAAAAGGCAGAATTATGCTTCCTATGTTCACAATAAAAGTCAGAAGCGTTCTCCGTCTATTCACTTTAAAACTTCGGAAGCACACTAAAAAAAAAATGACTTCTCTATAGGGGAGAGAAGATATTCTCCCATTATCAATCATAAAAGGAATGTATTTTCTTTTTATCAATCATAAAAGGAATGTATTTTCTTTTACCTATCCACCATTTTAATGGTAGAAGTGTTACCGGACTTTTCACCATAAAAAGACTTAAAGCCTTTTCTCCCTATTCACCATAAAAAGGCAGAAGCAGTTTCCTCATGTTCACTATAAAATGGCCCAAGCTGTCTCACTCTATTCACCATAGTTAGGGCCGGAACATATAAAAAAAAAAAAATAAGAAAAAAAGGCTGACGCATTGTTCCCTATTTATCATAAAGTATACATACAATTATCTCTTTTTTACTAGGACATTTTTCTAATATTTGTTAGACTTAGGCGGGAAATAAACAAACTTTACGAAAAAATTAATCATTCGACTAATATATATGGAATAACCTGATATTTATGTTGCAGAACTTCATGTTAATCTTTCTTCTTTATAAAATATATATATATATATATATATATATATATATATATATATATATATATATATATATATATATATATAGGACCCTCAATTAAAAGTGTGTACCGTTAGACGAAACAGATTATTTTTGTTTTTTGTTCACATTTTTACAATATACCAATAAAACCAATATCAATAAACCAATTCGAAGCATAAGCAGATATTCGGAGACTCCGGTATCAGCCAACATTATCATATTATTCCCTACTCTAAATGATTTAGAATAAGTTTGGAATGATCTTTGCATATGGGGTTTGAGATTTCTAACTACTAATCTTAGTTACAAATGTAGCTACATTTTGTGTCTGTAGAATTTTCTCTTCATCTTTTCCTTTAACTTAACCGTGAATGAAAACTCAATGATAACACGACACTCGGTAACCTAAACTTCGAGCCATGTCCAATGATTGGCCAATAAAGTTAATAAATTTTGTCTCCATAAAAAGATAATTTTTGTCAATAAATTAGCATCCGTCTTTGATTTTTACACCACAAGAATCTTATTGAATTACCAAATGCAAAGGTGAACGAATCAAGAGCATTTTTTTTCTTACCTTTACCCTTCCAACGTTGGAACTTTTTTGGTAATCTACAATGGGACAAGGAGTCTCAAATAATCAACGCCTTACCCTTATCTGACAGTCATTTTGCACCCCACTAACATGAGATTGGAGTGTTGCTGGACTAGAAGCTGACTCTTGGACTAAAACATTGGACAAGGAAAAGGAAGGCCTCCCTTCATTGACAATGACCCATGACAACTGACTTATCATGCATTACGCTCATAGCACTAGTTAGGCTGAGACTGAGGAGTATTCTAGGGTTCAGCTCCTATCTGATGGCCATGCCAGTGTACATTAGGCTCAGCTTATGAGATATGAGAATCCGAGCAACAACCATAATGGGCTCAAGTATCTGGAGCAGAAATGCTGTTTGAAGCTACTCCTTAGACCAGGCTAGTCCTCAAAAGTCCATCAAGATCTTCAGTCGGAGGTCTTGATTAAGGTTGTGAGATAGCCATTTCCATCAGAGACTGACTGGAGATTTCTCAGCAAATGAAGATGAAGATAACCGTGATTCATTGCAGTGAGGCAAAGGGATCTTTTGTTGGTAATTCCTGGGAAGTAAGAAGCCTTCCCATCTTGCAGAATAATGGGGAATCACTGATCCTACTCCTTGCCACTGGGGACTAAATATATTTGGTGGAACATTCCTCTAGTTGGAATGGATCCTGCATGCAACTCTAAAACAGAACTCCTTTTCTTGTGTACTTAAGTCACAAAGATGGAATTTTTGTTTTTAGACGCTATTGGGTGGTTTATAAAACCTATTGGGAAGAGAGCAAAACCATTGATAGGACTTTCTGCAGGTTAAAAGCAGGTGGTTTACTTACATGAAACATTTCCCTGAGGTTTTCTTATACTCCAGGGGTGGCTCGTAATCCTTTGATAAATCTGAGTAAGGCAGGAACCGTGAAAAATGTGGAGGGATACTTCCCTGTAGAGAAAATCGTCGTCAATCCCCCAGCTCTAAACTCAGCTTCTTAAAATAAATGGAATTGAAGTTGCTAGTTGCTTCCCAACGGTGTGGAAACTCATGTAAACCATGTTAACCATGGCGAAGAAAGTAACAGAGGACGTTGTTATCATCCAGCTGGAAGATGTTGGTTATGCAGAAGTGACTGGGCCCATTCTCTCTGTTTGTTGACAGGAATTATCCCTGTGATATAGCAGAATCTGGTCCTTACTATTGCAGTGCCATGTGACTGGGTGACCAAATTATTATTATTATTATTATTATTATTATTATTATTATTATTATTATTATTATTATTATTATTATTATTATTATTATTACAAGCAAAGTTATAACCCTAGTTGGAAAAGCAGGATACTATAAGCATAAGGGCTCCAACAGGGAAAAATATCCTAGTGAGGAAAGGAAACAATTGAATAAAAAAAATACAAGTAAAATAATAATAATCAAAGTAAAATATATTAACAACATTAAATTATATCTTCCATTTGTAAAACTATAAAGATTAAAAAATGAAGGAAAAGAAATAATATAGAACAGCGAGCACACGTGTACCCTCAAGCAAGAGTACTCTAATTCAAGAAAGTGGACGGCCGTAGTACAAAGGCTATGTCACTACACAAGAATAGAGTACAATGGTTTGATTTTGGAGTGTCTCTCTCCTAGAACATCTGCTTACCATGGCTGAAGAGTCTCGTCTACCCTCACCAATTGGAAAGAAGCCACTGAATAATTACATTGTAGTAGTTGCCCTCTTGAACGAAGAATAATTGTTTGGTAATCTAAGTGTTGTCAGGTGTAAGAGAACAGAGGATAATGTAGTACGAATATTGTAGGCCCGACTATTCAGTGTATGCGTTGAAAAGGACAAAATGTTCTAGTGGTAGTATCTCAATGGATGACTGGTGCCCTGGCAAACCTACGACCATCAACATTGGATTAACAACGCAGCAGAGGTTCTACTGTATATATTTAAATTTATACTTTATATGTAAATGCTAACCGTTCTTGGCCTAGAATATAGGCAATGAGACGCCAAAGCTCACTGAAAAAAAGGAATTAAAAAGAAAGAAAAAAAAAGGATGCATAGTTAGCAAGAGGCTTACGATCTAAAGACTGAGATGAACGTGTAAACTATCCTTTTGTATCATAAAATGTTGTGATCTATGAATATCTAAAGCCTGATGAAAGTCTTTAGTAGTCATTCTAGCATTTTGAATAAATCAATGAGTTTTGGGAGTCATAAAACAATAATAAATTTTAGAAACTTCTATATTAACCTAAAATTTATTTAGATATCCATGAATGTCTAAAGATTAATTCTGATGGTGGTTTATTGCTATATTAGCTAGAGTTATCTCTCTCTCTCTCTCTCTCTCTCTCTCTCTCTCTCTCTCTCTCTCTCTCTCTCTCTCTGAAAGTCCTCAAGGTCTGTGTAACTCATTTATGGTGTCTTATGTATATTTTACAGCATCAAGAAAGGAAGGAAACTCTTAGAAGATTGATATTGAAACTTTGTACAATCTAATGTAGCTGTTAACGGAAGGAATTACTTATCCATCACACTCCAATTTCTACATGATTTTATGGATTCATTAAACATATATATATATATATATATATATATATATATATATATATATATATATATATATATATATATATATATATATATTTATATTTATATATATATACATATATATATATATATATATATATATAATATATATATGTGTGTGTTATTTATTTGTATTGGATAGTCGAAACGTCAAATGTTAGGCCACTATGAACTATTGTACTCGATTTATAACATTTTTAGGTGTTAGCTGAGGATGGACATGACTGCCCATATCCTGAGATGTAGTGAGAAATTTAACCTTTTATTTATTTTATCGTGGTAACACTAGAGACCTCTGACGAATGGTTCCCCTGATTGTCGTCGGATTTTTTAAATAAGTTTATTCACCAGGAATTTACCATAAAAACCAGAAGCAATCTCCCCTTATATACCATAAAAAGGTAGAATAATTCCCAAATATTCTCCATGAAAAGGCAGAAACATTATCTTCATACTCATGTAACAGACAGATGCATTATTCCCTATTCACCATACAAATGCAGGAGCCCTCTCCATTAGGGTACCGCAGCCTTTGAAGAAACGAAAATTTTGTTCATATTTTCCATATAGCGATATAAAAATACTCCTCTATTCACCATGAAAAGTCGGAAGCGTTGTCCCCTAGTTTAATATAAGAAAATAAACATCCCCCTTCACCATAAAATAGGTATGAGCATTCTCATCATATTTACCATGAAAAGGGAAAGAATTTTCCTCTTATTCACCTATTCACCATGAAAGGGGAAAATGCGTTCTTTCCTATTCCATATAAAGAATGCCGAAGTGTTTTCCACATATACATAAAAAGGGCAGAAATATTCCCTTACTGTTCACCATATAGAAAGAAATTTCAATTTTTCCGTATTCACCATTAAAAAGTCCGAGTCATTCTCCCACTATTCACTGTAAGAAAGAAAGACAGTCGATGTTTTCCTATTCACCACAAAAAGAAAGAAGCATTCTTTCCATATTCAGTATAATAAAACACTTACATTTTCTTTTGTTATCACAAAAAGGCAGATTCTTCTTCAATAAATCATCAAAATGTGAAAAAAAATGTTCATCACTATTCACTATCAGAAAGACAAACGCGTTCTCCCCTGTTCTCCCCTAAAACTACTAAATCGTTTGCCACTTAGTCACTTCTAAGGTAAGTATGCGCAATCTCCTCCTAGACATCATAAAATATGCAGCAGTACTTTCACCCTATCCACAATATCAGGGCTGAGCATTAACCCCTTTTGCGTAAAGCACTTTTCCCTTATTCAACAAGAAAAAAAAATAGGCAGCAGTTTTCAACCATCATTTTCACCATCATTCTCTTATTTACCATGAAAAAGCAGAAATATTTTCCCTCAGTTCACCATTAAAAAATGGAGAAAAAAGCAAGATCTTCTTGTTCACTGTAAATAAAGCACAAAAAACTTCTTACAAATAATCATTAAATAGACAGACAAATTATATCCCGATTCATCACAAAGAACGTAGTAAATTTCTTCAACTATTTATCGTAAAGGATCAATAGGATTCTCCTTTCATTTGCCATAGAAAAGTCAGGAGTATCCTTCCTTACTCACCTGAAAATGGCAGAAGAATTCCTCTTTTATTTACAATCAAAAGACAGAATCATTCTCCTCTGTTTCAGCATTAAAAGACAGAAGCATTTTTCCCATAGTACTGGAGAATTAAGCAGAAGAATCCTAAAAGCAATTTACCCCCTCTCAACTTAAAAAAGGCAGTAGCTCTTTCAACAATCCCACATAAAAAGGCCGATGCTTTTTCACCACATTCACTATAAAGCCTAAATGGTATTCTCCTTTTAGAGAACATAGAAAAAGTTGGAAGAATTTTTTCTTTAGTCACCTTTAAAATGAAAGAGTCGATCTTCCTCTATCCCTACTAAAAAGCAGACGCATTTGCTCCATATTCATTAGGGGAAAGCAGAAACTTTTCCCCTTTATCATTATAAGATGATAAAAGAATTTCCTCCTTTTACATCATAAGTATAACAAAAACAGTCTCCCACTATTAACCATTCAGAGTCATACACATTCTTACACTTTTTGCCATGGGAAGGGATGAAGGATTCTCCTCCTATTCACAATACATGAGGCACAAGCCTTCTCCAGCTATTCATCATAAAAAGAAATAATTATCCTCCTTTTATTCACCACATGAAAGGCAAGAAGCTTTCTTACTTATTTCTTCGTAAAAAGCAGATGAATTCACCCCCTAATCACCATAAAAACACAGATGTATTCTCTCCCTATTCCCCACAAAAGGGGTAGAAACGATATGTCTTTATTCAATATGAAAAAAAAGCCAGAAGCATTCTCCCCCTATTCACTGAAAAATGTCAAAAGCCTTTTCCCGTATTCATCATGGAAAAGGCACAAGGTCCTGCAACTATTCACTGACCGACGTAGTCTCCACCCTTTCAACAATAAAAAATGCATAAGCATTATACCCGAATCACCATAAAAAGGCAAAATTATGCTCTCCTTATTTGATATAAAAGAGGAAGAAGCATCCATCCCATATTCACAATAAAAAAAGAAGTACTCTCACCCTATTTGTAATATAAAAGCAGTACTGTTATACCGCCGTTCGCCTTTCTCATAAAATGGGCAATAGCCTTCTCCATCAGCTCACCATGAAACAATGCAGAAACGTTCTCCCTTCTTTACCATAGAAAAGGCAGAATTATGCTTCCTATGTTCACAATAAAAGTCAGAAGCGTTCTCCGTCTATTCACTTTAAAACTTCGGAAGCACACTAAAAAAAAAATGACTTCTCTATAGGGGAGAGAAGATATTCTCCCATTATCAATCATAAAAGGAATGTATTTTCTTTTTATCAATCATAAAAGGAATGTATTTTCTTTTACCTATCCACCATTTTAATGGTAGAAGTGTTACCGGACTTTTCACCATAAAAAGACTTAAAGCCTTTTCTCCCTATTCACCATAAAAAGGCAGAAGCAGTTTCCTCATGTTCACTATAAAATGGCCCAAGCTGTCTCACTCTATTCACCATAGTTAGGGCCGGAACATATAAAAAAAAAAAAATAAGAAAAAAAGGCTGACGCATTGTTCCCTATTTATCATAAAGTATACATACAATTATCTCTTTTTTACTAGGATATTTTTCTAATATTTGTTAGACTTAGGCGGGAAATAAACAAACTTTACGAAAAAATTAATCATTCGACTAATATATATGGAATAACCTGATATTTATGTTGCAGAACTTCATGTTAATCTTTCTTCTTTATAAAATATATATATATATATATATATATATATAGGACCCTCAATTAAAAGTGTGTACCGTTAGACGAAACAGATTATTTTTGTTTTTTGTTCACATTTTTACAATATACCAATAAAACCAATATCAATAAACCAATTCGAAGCATAAGCAGATATTCGGAGACTCCGGTATCAGCCAACATTATCATATTATTCCCTACTCTAAATGATTTAGAATAAGTTTGGAATGATCTTTGCATATGGGGTTTGAGATTTCTAACTACTAATCTTAGTTACAAATGTAGCTACATTTTGTGTCTGTAGAATTTTCTCTTCATCTTTTCCTTTAACTTAACCGTGAATGAAAACTCAATGATAACACGACACTCGGTAACCTAAACTTCGAGCCATGTCCAATGATTGGCCAATAAAGTTAATAAATTTTGTCTCCATAAAAAGATAATTTTTGTCAATAAATTAGCATCCGTCTTTGATTTTTACACCACGAGAAATTATTGGATAATACGAGGGACATGATTGAGGTCACTTACTATTTCCACAGACACACACACTTATGCATATTTATATATCTACCATATATATGTATATATACATATATATATATATATATATATATAGATATATATATATATATATATATGTATATATATGAACGTGTATATATATATATATATATATATTTATATATATATAAATATATATATATATATATATATATTTATATATACACATATATATATATATATATATATTTAAATATATACACACATATATATACATATATATATATATATATATACTGTATATATATATATATATATATATATATATAAATATATATATATATATATATATACATATACATATATATATATATATATATATTTATATATATATACATATACATATATATATATATATACATATGTATATATATATATGTATATATATATATATATATATATTTATATATATATATATATATATATTTATATACATATACATATATATATATATATACATATGTATATATATATGTATATATATATATATATATATATGGGATCCGGACAGAATACCGGTAGCTATAATCCCGACACCCAATATCCTGACACGCACAATGCCGACAGACCAAAATCTTGACAATGACAAAGTTCCGACCAAAAATATTTTGATATATATATATATATATATATATATACATATATATATATATATATATATATGTAAAATTAACAAGGATACCATCCCTCTTTTCTTTTACTTTCTTCATTCCTGCTATCAATTATCTATGACTTAGTCTTCCCTTCAAAGCGCTTAAAAAATATGTTATATATTTGGGGTAACAAATATAATTGTTCTTTATATACAATATTATAGGTACAGTTTTAAAAGTACAGTCAATAATCCAAAATAAGGCTCCTGATTATCTCTTCATATTTGCATCTGTAGTGAATATCAGAATTCGGTCCTCTTCTACCGTAGAATCTCTATATAAAAATAAACTACCATTTAACGTACGTTTGAGTTCAGGAGGAATGTCAATATCCACTAATGACACAGGTTCAGATGGACGATCACAGCGACTGATCCACTTTATATTCTTTCTTAGGGCATTTTTTCGAAGGCAGACATGGCATAATACTTGGATTTGAAGCGGTGGTGTTTGACTGAATAATTTGGATCGGCTTATCTCTTCTGGATTTTGCTTGTATTTTTATCTAATTTCTTATTTTTGCTACACTAGCAGCACTTCCACAAGGAGCATGATTATGCACTCCAAACTTTGTTAGTAAATGTTCTTCGTTCACAAGTTTGGTAACTGCTCTTCCTTTGCAGTCATTAGATTTTCGAAATTCAGAGCACCAGTGTTATGATTTTTTCTGTTTTTATCTTTAACCAAATTTCTTCTATTTCTATGGGTGGTTTAGCACTGAGATATAGTTTCAATATAAATGGTTAACAGCCAACAAAAACACTAATTATCATAGGCTAGTTAGATGTTTTAACGTTAAGAACAAACCAAATTACTCACATTTATATTAAAGGCCCTGTTATCACTGGTTTACCGTTTAAATCTCTCTCTCTCTCTCTCTCTCTCTCTCTCTGTATGCATGTATGTACTTCTGTCGGGGTTTTGGCCTGTTGGGGTTTTGGGCAAGTCGGGGTTTTGGCAAGTCGGGAATGTGGTTGGCGGGATACTAGGTGTCCGGAGTATAGCTTTCGGGAATTTGACCCAGACCCATATATATATACATATATATATATATATATATATATATATATAATTTAGCACATTTAGACATGTTTTTTTATATTCAAATAAGCCATATATCTTATTACATTATTGTCTGGATTTCCTTACTAACTTCGGGATCAGAGTCCCAAGGCAAAACCACTCATGGTACAGTCATTGCCATACAAGTATCCTGGACCATGGTTCGATTTCCGGCCGATCAGATGCTATTGTGGGCCTTGGGACTTTGATCCCGAGGTGGGTAAGAGAGTCCAGACATTAAAGTATTAAGATATATGGTTTATATATGTATATATATATATATATATATATATATATATATTTATTTATTTATTTATTTATTTATTTATTTATTTATATATATATATATATATATATATATATATATATATATATATATATATATATATATATATATATTATATATAACTAGATAGATCAATAGATATATAGATGTAGTTGTGAGGCATAGGGAGGCAGTGCTGGCTAACTTGGAACTCCTATTGAGTTTGGGGAGTTTGTAGACCTTAGAAGGATTTGTTTCCCAAAAAGTTTTAATTGCGTCGCAAGAGACCTGTTTCGGAAAAAAAAGCAAAACAGGACCTACAGTGCACCAGAAGAGAAGGCATTGCAAGAGCATAAGCCAGTAAAAGGCAAGTTTTTGCTGTTGGGAAATGTAAGTGGGGATTTGGAACTAAAGTCTCTACCAATCATCCACTATTACAATTCAAAGGTTTATATATATATATATATATATATATATATATATATATATATATATATATATATATATATATATATATATATATATATATATATATATATATATATATAATGTTCAGAAAATCAAGCTACCTGACATGCGGAGGTAAAACGCCAAGTCTTGGGGACGACAGAATATGTTCATGAGTGTTTCAATATTTTATAAGAGCTAAGAGTAAAACAAATATTTACAAAAAAAAAAAAAAAAAAAAAAAAAAAAAAACTGTTTCTAATGGTCCTCCACCTCGTTATGGACAATGTTCTTTGAGACTTTCAAAGCTTGATTGAAAATTAGTTGGTAGAGGTCAATTTCAACACTAGGAAGATTATTTATACCCAAGCATTTAGCCTATGGACTAGCAACCATCGATAATTTCACAAAACTCTATACCAAAGAATTATTCAAGAGCTGCTGTAAAGTGACCTCGTACACAAATTTTGCAATATGCTCACAAGTTTGCCTCACTCGTATTATTAGAACTCTATCAGATAACCCTGTTCCACCCTGTTACCCATGATATACTTTCTATCTCTTTTGGTTACCACCGTCAACGTAGTTGGGAGGAGGGTATGTTCTCGCTTCCCTTTGTTAGTTTGTTTGTGTGTGAACAACATTCTGGCTACAATTTTCCTCATAGAATACCGAAACTTTCAGGGCTTAATTGCTATGTTAAGACGCGGAAGTGGTTCAGTTTTGAAAGTCTTAGGTCGAAGGTCAAGGTTAAGAAATAAATTGTCGTAGCGCAAGTCACAATTTTGCTCATTGAGTAGTGAAAATTTCAGGGATTGATTGGTATGTTAAGACGTGGAAGTTATTAAGTTTCTAAAGCCATATGCAAGGTAGAGCAAAAGATAAAAAAATAAGCTGCCGTGGCCGATGTCTGAGCTCTACTGAGTGTCATTCTTAGTTTTTCTTCCATATATTCTTAAAATAGTTCACCCTAACTCCATCTACTTTTATTTTCATTTGTTTTTGGAATTCCCACTTTTCTCTCATAATGGATTTTTAGATGCTCAATGATATCTTCATGCACTAAAAGTTTGACTTCATCACATACATAATGTTAGGATGCCTAAGAACTCTAAATCCATCAGTGCACTACATACTTTTAAACGGTATCTAGCCTTATCATGCAATTTTTCACCTCCTTCTATTACCCTTCACCTGACTTTTAAGATATCCATTAAGATATATATATATATATATATATATATATATATATATATATGTATATATATATATATATATATATATATATATATATATATACATATATATATATATATATATATATATATATATATATATATATATATATATATATATATATATAAAGAGAGAGAGAGAGAGAGAGAGAGAGAGAGAGAGAGAGAGAGAGAGAGAGAGAGAGAATATTTTGCACAACTCAAACCCGGTCAAACTCTTTAGTCTCTTCAAAGTTAAATATCCATGTAGCCAGCAAAATATTGTGTGGTCTTCTTTCTACTGCGATTTCATGCTATTTCTCAAGGTTGTTGGGTATAATCTTAATTTAATCCTTTTGGTTAATTACCTTTTCTTGATCCCTATTACACTGTAATTAATCCAAAAAACTCGATCATCAATAAAGATATTCAGGTCCATGTATCAAAATTCATGCAAACACTTACAACCACACAGACATACAGTACGATGCCATTAACATGAAATCCTCCTTAATTATGTTAACCATTGGTCAGTTAATAAGCCAATGAACTATTTGGTTAATTACTGTGAATACATATTACTCTCAGTGTACGTGGTTCACTACTTAACAGAACTTACTTTTTTAATCATGGAAAATATATACGGTAAAGTTTTTTGTAAAGATTTTCGAAAAATTTAAACAATGCTATTTATAACCATAGATGTAAATATAAAAGTAGACATTAAGCATAGTAAAAATTAAGTTTAGAATTCTCTATGAACTTTAGTTAATGTGATAAACTCATTCCCATATTGGCTAGAAAAGCAAACGACTGGAAGATGAATAATTGAAGGAGTTCCAATATTTGTTTATTTACTGTAAGGGTTAAGTAATTAAAGTTCAAGAGCAAGTAGTAACACACACACACACATATATATATATATATATATATATATATATATATATATATATATATATATATATATATATATATAAAATAGATTAGAAAAATATAAAATGCAAAAGTTAACTAGATGTAATTATGATAAAACATGCAAGAAGAAATATCTAAATATGAACATGCATTCGGTTCATTAGCCAGTCAATAGATAAAGGCATGGCGAGTAGGTTCAAAACAAGCTAACATTGCATTTTGAAATTCCTCAAGAAATTCAAGCCTGAATTCGTCAACGTCAGGACTTAATTCAATACCACAATGCGATAAGATCAATAACGTAAAGGATCAGAATCAGATCCAAATCAGAGAAGCAATTTAGAAGGGCACGGACCAGTTAATGAGATATTACCCGGAGAAAAAAATTCAACTTCCTGACATACGTGAACCTTCAGAATATGTTTGTTGGGAGTAAGAGATAAGTTGTGCGTCCTTGTCTGATCCATTTTTTTTTTCTATTATTTTTTATGAAAAGATCACTAAATATATCTCGAATTAGTAGATTATTTTCCGTGCTTGTCAATAGAATTTATATGAAATGCAAAATCAATTCCAGACCGGTCCTGATAATTATGAAAATTTTCTATATATCTGTGTTGGCCTATGTCAGAGTCAGCTGCAGCATATATTTTCTTGGAGGATACATGTTTAGAAAATCTATATACATTTTGAAGGTTACCTTTCACTCCACAATTATAACATGTTTGTCATTTATCATGATATTTCCTTGATTCATATGCATATTAGTGTTTCTTTTCTTTTTTTATCGCATCGGCAACCTTTTGGGGTTTCATGCTGCTTTTATTTACAGGTAGGATTTATGTATTTAGGAACATTGTGAATAGATGGTCCTCTTTGACTATGTTTAAGCATGTTACTATTCTGATTCTTAAAACCCATACTTTATACCTTGACCCTACCTTACTTGTTTAACAATATATGTTGAGTACCTCTTCTCGGGTGAAGTCCTTTTTTATTAAGTTTTTCTTTTCTTAGCTCCTGCTATGTGCACTAGTCAATTGCTTGACCAGTATCAGTCATTCTAATTTTGGAAGACGACTTGTAGCACCATTTTTTTTCTAGCCTAGTTAAAAGCGAATCTTACCTTTCAACTGACTTTTGATATGCTTGTACTGTGAACTAGTATATGAAAGGTACTAGTTCACAGTACAAGCACATCAAATGTCTTACCAAGTAAGCAAAATATTTGGCAAGAGCATTAATTACCATTTCATCTGAGTCGTCGCCAGTTGCAAGGCCTTAGAAACTTAATGGCCATCGTGACTCATGGTATGATATAAAAGTCCTATCTTTTGTGGATCCTTGATATGACCTAACACTACCAAATGGATTTTAATACATGCAACATAACAAATTTTGAATATGCCACATTGCTAATTCACTCTGGGCATTCTATATTTACGACCTTTCTAAAAGAAAAAGCTACGTGAATGAAGCAACGCTACTGAATTCTGGAGCCAAAAACTTTGAAGTCTAATCTATGCAAGGCTTGGTTTTTGCTTTTGTTTTGCATTTTGTGTCTTTATGCATTATAAATAATACCTGCCTTCAAGTCCTTTGATCTCTAAATCTGCACAACCTACCTTGTATTCAATAATAGAAAATTTATCCATAAATGGTAACTAAGTACTCGGTGTGACTTCTTGAGCATATTTGAGGTAACTTACTGGAAGACATCTTGCTATGGATAAACCTACATGCACTACTTGAATTCCTCTGTTTGCGTCGTATACTGTTCTTTCACCATAGGCAATTTTTGTTGGTCCAACGCCATTTGTTGGGCCTCTATTGTCAATTTCTATATATATATATATATATATATATATATATATATATATATATATATATATATATATATATATATATATATATATATATATATATATATATATATATATATATATACATATATATATATATATATGTATATATATATATATATATATATATATATATATATATATATATATATATATATATCGCAAATGTATCGCCAATTGTTGTTGTGTAATTATACAACAATGCTGCTTCATGGCATTATAAGTATGGTGCCACTTATCTGTAATAATTACTTTTCCTTTATATATTATTCCATTCTTGTCACTAAATAACGTTGTTTTATGCCGTTTGAATTATGGTGCTACATACCCGTAACTATAAAGTTTCAGTAATATACTACTCAACTGACTTCGTGGATGTTAGTATTTTTGATGGATGTAATGATTAAGAATCTTTTACTCTTCATATTTATTCTAGAAACTTTAGGTATGTACTATACTGCTATCGGGCGAATGGTGTCATGTGATTATTATTATTACTATTATTACCATTAAGAAATAATAAAGATAAGTGATTGAATATAGATAAATGAAAATAAAAGTCTAAATGTATGAAAGAATTATAGGTTATTTTAGTTGTCCTCCTAATTCATGTTATTTGTAAATATAGGATACTTACATTTCTAGCCAAACACATGAACCATAAATTTTCTCTACTCGATTTCTAGCATTTTATTCATGTTTTTATCATGAATACTGGGGCAAACCACGCGTTCGTGAGTTTTCCTAACTCACCCTCCCATATAAAATCAATTATTTTGGATCCGAGCGAGAAACCGGAGGTTTGGGTTGGTAAATGCCAAAAATGAAACGAGTGATTTGCAGCAATAGTAATAGTCAGATATACATAATAAACACAAGAATACCAGTTTGTTAAATGTCTGGTTAATGTAGGTGGCATGGAATCAAAGTATCATAATTAACTATAATTCATACTACGTCCTTCATTTGGTTTTTGTTCCGTTGTAACTCCCCTCTCCTGCAAATAAACATTGTCTCACTGCTCCTCTGTTCTGGAAAACGGTACATGGATGAGCTGCGCACGGCGATCATGTGGGTCATTATTTTGGAGATTTCTTTGACTTCCGGATGAGGAACAATGCCTATATAGTAAACGGAGAGAGTTTACATCATAATCAACCACCAAAGAAGATGAAACTATGTTAAATTTCGAAAAAAGATGAGCGAATTCGGATTTCGCTAGATATTAATGTATCTTAAGTTAACAATATTATTTCTAATAATGAAGTATACAGCAGTACTTATGATGAGTTACGTAATAAATCAGATATGTACGGATGCAATGATGTTGCACATTACGTATGGTGAAGTAGTGTTATTTAGGTTTTATTGTAACGCAAATTAGGAGGTTAATGGTGTCTGTTTTCCGTTCTAGTTTCATGAGAATAGATGCTCACTAGAACGTCAGCCTAGCTAGCCAAACACCCCACTGTGGTGCCCAAGCACAACAGTGGCCTCCCCAGTAAACAGCTTAAAATTATGAGGCATGCATGCAACTAGCAATTACTTACAAGTCACATACGTAACAACCAAGTTACTGATAACTGCTCAATGAACTTG
The DNA here is from genome assembly GCF_036898095.1 of Palaemon carinicauda. Classification (NCBI taxonomy): domain Eukaryota; kingdom Metazoa; phylum Arthropoda; class Malacostraca; order Decapoda; family Palaemonidae; genus Palaemon; species Palaemon carinicauda. The sequence continues at coordinate 216,317,769 of NC_090725.1, read as the reverse complement.
AGGATTTAACAGTGGATTTTTTTTTATTAAAAGAAAAAAAAAATTTAAGATTACGACAGTACAAGCAAATTAACAAACAAAATGAATAAATAAATAAATAGATAATTAGTAACTATTCAAGATTCTGAATGAAATGAAACAGTAAAGTACTCACTTTTTATGTTACTCTTATTTCTCAAAAAGGAGGTCAGGAAATGAATGCAAAATTCTTTTAAAGATAATAAGAAAAAAAATTATGGTTACTAACAAAAATATAGTCATTTATGATTATTGCCAACAAAATGTCCGAATAGGAGACGCCTTTTAGTCCTATTCCTGATACTGTGAAATCTGTTTACGGCTGAAGATGTATTTTATATGTACTTTTATTCTGATTAAATCTAGGTATGTCTTTTTAATTACCATTGTATAAATCAGACCTGATATACACAAAGCGTGTACTAATTGCTATACAAAGTTTGTCGTTGAAGGGAAGACTGATAATGACCGAGAATATTCTTCGAAATGTAGCGGCAGTATTTTTTATTCAACAGAATTTTTATATTATTAATATTTCATATAAGCTCATTATTTTGAAGCCAGTTTCTTTTTCAAAATCATTAGAGGTAACCCCATTTTGTAGGAGAATTAATTTAGCATGACTGACCAAGTGGAAATCCCCGTGAAATTGTGGTTGTCTTCACGATGATATAAAAATAAAAAGATATGGCCACATCCCGTCAGTGGAGAGAAGAACCCTTTCTCTGTATAATAGTAGTGGGAATGTTAATTTTACAAGTGAAATTAAATACCTTCCAAAATTTTACTATCTTGCTTATCAATTTATGTTTATCATATTGTGCATGAAATTAATTTGAATGCATATTTTCCTTTATTTTTTCTTTTATTTCATATCCAACTGATGACAATTCATTATTTGCCAGGGTATTAAGAATACTTTGTTGATGTGGCGATGAAAATTTTACGTAAGTATAATTTTTAATTAGATCGACAGGATTGTAGTCTGCCTGATATCATATATGCCTTCCTCCCTTTCAGTGTTCATAACTGGTTCTTGTTCATTTAAACATAAGTCTCTCTCTCTCTCTCTCTCTCTCTCTCTCTCTCTCTCTCTCTCTCTCTCTCTCTCTCTCTCTCTCTCTCTCTGTATATATATATATATATATATATATATATATATATATATATATATATATATATATATATATATATATATATATATATATATATATGAATACCTCTCGTTATACTGCTGCCTTAGCTATCACATTATTAGCACATCCTTACGCTGGTCTCTCCAGCCATATCTACTCTAAAGAGTATAAGGGCGTCTTTAATTGAAAAAATCTTACAAAACTGATCTTTTGAAAAAAAAAAAAAAAGTACAATATTAAGGCATGTCAGTAGGTTTGGGTGATTTCATTTCTCTCTTCGATGGTATTATTATTATTATTATTATTATTATTATTATTATTATTATTATTATTATTATTATTATTATTATTATTATTATTATTACAACCCTAGTTGGAAAAGCAAGGTGCTATAATTCCAAGGGCTCCAATAGGGAAAATAGCACAGTGAGGAAAAGGAATAAGGAATGAGATATTTTAAGAACAGTGACAACATGGAAACAAAGCTTTCATATATAAGCTATCAAAACTTCAAAAAACAAGAGTAGAAAAAATAAGATAGAATAGTGTGGCCAAGTGTATCATCATGTAACAGAACTCTACTTCCAGACAATGGAAGACTATGATACAGTGGCTATGGCACTGCCCAAGACTAGAGAACAATGATCTGAAATTGGAGTATCCTCCTCATATAAAGGCTGTTTACCTTTACTAAAGAGTCTCTTCTACCCTTACCAATAGGAAAGTAGCCAATGAACAGTTTCACAGCAGTAGTTAACACCTTGAACGAAGAAGACCTGGTTGGTAATCTCACTGTTGTAATATATTCATGAGGACAGAGGAGAATATGTAAAGAAGAGGTCACACTATTCAGTGTATATGTAGGCAAAGAGAAATGTAGCCGTAACCGAAGAAAAGGATCCAATGTAATACTGTCTAGCCAGTCAAAAGACATAAGGATTTTCTTGCGGTAGTATCCCAAACTAACATCAAATGCTGGAGTAGAGCAATTATTGTTATACCCCATTTGTTTATTTATTTTACGTAATGATCTTAGTTTAAAGAAATTATTATAATCACAGATAAAGACATTCTTCTAGAGAGTTGTCAAATTTAAAATTAAGTAAATTAAGACATTGATTTTCAAGACACCAGTAACTTCAGGGGCCACATCATATGTGTAAAATGATAATATTTTTTTACTGCTCATAAAGAAAACTGATATTCTCCAAAGGCTTGAAGCCATGAAAACTCAAACGTAAATGAACCAGCGAAAATTATTCCAAGAATTTGATATCAAGTACAACTATGCTCTCTTTAAAGATTAAATAGTCTGACGAGGAATCACAGTCATATTACATTCAATAGAAGTTTAAGCTCTCAATGAACTTACTCTAATAACAGGAGTATCAGGAGCTTTTAGTTAAGTGTAGAAATATATGTTTTCACTAATACTATAGATGTATTGCCTCCCGATTACATACTGTATATGGAAACAAACATGTATATAAATCTTACATGGAAATTTTGATATCATACCGTCAGACACGAAAAAAAATTATAAAAGACGTTCTTTAGATTCATTTTACAGAGAAAAAAATATACATTTAAATATGTTAACTACTTCAACAATGTTACCGAAATGGCTAACATTATCAAATCATACGAAAAAATCGTGGAATTAAAGAATCTGAATATAAAAAAAAAAAAACTGGAAATTGGAAAAAAAGAAAGAACGGTCACAATTTTTCAAATAAACTTTTAAATAAAATAACAATGTAGCTTACTTTAAGGAGCCAGTGGAAATCAAGTAGAACACAAGGCTAGGAAAAATTATATTGTTGATATTGTTGTATATAGAAGAGGCATAGGAACTCACGTGTATTAAACAGTGGACGTGAGTTTTAGGATAAAAAGGCAAAACAAGTTGCTACAACATGTTGACCCAAAAAAAAAAAAATATTGCACTAATATCTTCCTTAGATTAAACTGTTTCCTCACCAAGACTGAATATTTTAGTGAGACAGATAATCATTCAATTAATGTTCTCTTTGATTACAGCATAAACATAATCCTAAATATAAAAGACAAACTTATTGACATCAGGGTTGACATCGTTTTCTGTTTAATGTCTTTACAGCATCCTTTGTCTGGTCATTAAAGCACGCTTTCGTTATGCATTATAGCCATTGATTTATTATGATCAAGCAGTTTACATATTAACGTAAATAAGGGTCCCACTTCTTGCTGTAACATTCGGGTTATAAAAGTTCAAGTTTGATTTCATTCTAAAGTGAGTGTCTTCCTCTACACTAAACTATTCAACACGGTTTAATAAGAGTAAACGTTCGGAGGGAGTAGGAAATCTGTATTTTTATTAGGCGCAAAGTAGAACAATGTTATTGCCTAATCATAACCTCTGCTATTTGTAGTCTAATGGGACTATTTCTCGGTTTTCTGACAATAACTAGAGAGTTGGCTTTCACGTAACATTAAAAGATGTATCCCTGATTATTCAATAGGCATGCGTGTCCATTCATAGAGCAGTTGCTGTGTGAATCTCTAGAACTTGCTGAAACAAAAAGAAAAAGAAAAAAAATCTCTCTTTTGTTACTGGATTTTTTTAATTTGTATATTACAAGAACTGGCTGCCCACATATCTAGTAGTGCTCCTCTGCGTTGCAAGGGAATTAACATGATTAGCCCAGTTATTGGAAAAAGAAGGCATAGACCCATGAGCTACTAATAGTCTCATAGCCTTGGCTTCTCTCTTGTATACATTACAGTAGTAAAAGGATAGTAGTGATTTATCATTATTCTAATTATTACTAGCTAAGCTGCAATCTTAATTGGAAAAGTAGGATTACTATAAGCCTAGGGGCTTCCTAAGGAAAAAAAGACCTCAGTAAGGAAATGATATAAGGAAATGCATACAGCAATCGAAAAAAAAAAGAGAATATCAAATATTTTCACATCAGTAACATCGTTAAAATAAGTGACTCATACTAGTCTATTCAACATAAAACCGTTCATTGCAAGCTTGAACTCCTGAAATTCCACCAATTTAATTGCCTGATTGGGCACCATTGTCGGTGTTCAGGTATATACATGCAGCTCTGTATATAGTGTACAGCTTTCAGAGAGTAAAGGGAAAGTTGTATATTAATAATTCTTTTCTCTGCGTTTTGTTATCAGCTATAGTCAATAATAGCATATTTGCGTAGCCTATAATGCACATACAAGCAATGCCATACAAATGAAGAAGGATGCTATATCTACAGCATACCTTCATCAATACTATAACATCAAAGTGTCATTTAATGTAATAGGCTTACTCTATTTTTATCTTCAGTCCATTATTATGTTAGCTATTTTTACGCCAATGTCCACAATATCAACGGAAACTGTTGAGTATAAACATGCAGTTGACACCCTCATGTGAACCCCATATGGAACTATGAATACCAGTGTTGTCTTTGGAATAAAGTCATACATTAGGGGTTTTTGATAAGAAATATGCTCTGGATGTCAATGGTCAAAAAATTTATAAGTAGACCAATGCTTGTGGTGGGGCCTCCCCATTTATTTAGGTTTTCTTTTTGCATGATTCAGGATCTAATGTGCACTTTCTGGAAGATGCTGGTGGCTTTCGTTCCCTTATGCCACGTTCCCTCTTAATGGCACAACCCTATCATTCTATGAAAGATTTTTTTGCCTCGTGCCAACCAAAGGATCTACAATCTATACCACCAGTTATAAGATGCTAAGAGTGTCAGTGGAATTTCATTGTTACTGATGTTACACTGCCTCTGATCAGTGTGGATTTCCTTATTCATTTCCACATCCTGTTTGACGTCGCACATTAAAGCTTAGTCAATGGCAGCTGTTACTCATCCACACCTTTATCATATCCTCTCTCTGTCATTGCTCTCCATATCAGTGCTAGTACGAACAACTACACCCATTTCCCCACTTTATATCCTGTCTTCCTCCTATACCTACACCAGATGCAAACGGCTCCTACTAACCACAGTATCTACTGCCATAATAAGATGAAAGGGAATCATTTTTTTTTTATATATTTAGAGGTTTCACTCTCAACCATTTTGCTGCTGCTTAATGCATATTCTACAAAATGGAAGAAATAGGACTTTGTCAAAAAGCCTAAAGACAATGGCCACTGCCACTACACACTGTCCTCAAAAAGGATGGATCTCCATGCCTTTATGGGGATTTAAGGTGTCTTAACATGCAGATAAAAACAGACCACTGAATATTGGCCTTCTTCACTAGAAATATGTATAAGCCAAAAACAAGCAACCATTATACCCTTTGACCGTATTCTATTAAGGGGGACGGCCGGCTATTGCCGATTTTTATTGACAGGACTTTGAAATTCATACCACTTAATAAGGTGACTTAGGACATCTCACAACTGCTTTGGATTGTTTGCCTCTGACCCTGGGTTTGGCGACGCCAGGGAGATTTATCCTGAAAATTAGTATTTTTTTTCAAATTCTATCTGCTCCCTTGATAATTATTACTAAAATCTGGGATTACTACCCTATATAGACTTGATATAGACTTCCATAAATATGAAGAGATTTTCCCTAAAGTGATTTTTTGCCCAGTGTGATGGGCCGAGAGAGGAGTTGTGAAATAAAAGGCAGATTGGAAACAACTGAGTTATATTGTTGTGGAACACTCTCCTTATATACAAAACCTCAAGGCAACAGGACATGACAAGTTCACAAGACAAACAATATCACAGAGGAAAAACCAGACTTGAATTTTCATGTTCGTTTTAGTGCGAGGGAGGAGCGAAGATACAACCATAATATATACAAAAGGAATTATGTACAATTGTGTGAAACACGGTTGGTACATGGCTCCCCCCCTAAAAATGACATACTGTACATGTTAAATAGGGCGCCCTGATCTAGAGAGGCGAACTGTAGGCGGGTCATCTGGCAGAAGATAAGCAGGTTTTAGACGATCAATGGAGACCCAGTCTTCTTTGCCCCGAATGTTTAGGAGGAATGCTTTCGGACTGCGTCGGATCACAAGGTAAGGTCCCGTGTAAGGGGGCGTTAACGGTGGCTTGCTGGTGTTGTTGCGCAGGAAAACGTGCGTTGCAGAATGCAAGTTCGTTGGTATGTGATGCTTCGCTGGGGGCTTGTAAGTCTGGCGGCACGGAGTAAATTTTCCCACGACGTGACGTATGCGCTGGAGATCGTCGGAGGAGGTTGTAGAAGGAAAAAACTCGGCAGGGACGACCAACGGGTCGCCATACACCATTTCGGCTGCCGAGACGTCGAGGGCGTCTTTAGGAGTGGTCCTTAGTCCAAGGAGGACCCAGGGAAGCTGAGTAAACCAGTTGCAATCCTTGCAGCGGGACATCAAAGCTGCTTTGAGGGTGCGATGAAAACGTTCAACCATTCCATTGGCAGCGGGGTTGTAGGCCGTTGTGTGATGTAGGGTGATGCCCAGGAGATTCGCTAATGACGTCCATAATTGAGAGGTGAAAGTGGTTCCCCTGTCAGAAGTAATATGCTCAGGGATACCAAATCTTGAAATCCATCCAGAGAGTAAGGCAGATGTACATGAGGCGGACGTTGCAGTTTCCATGGGAATGGCTTCAGGCCAACGAGTGGAGCGGTCGATGACGGTAAACAGGTAACGATGTCCTTGTGATGTGGGTAGGGGGCCTACAACGTCGACGTGAATGTGTGCGAAACGACGCTGAGGTTGAGGAAAGGTGCCCACTCCTGAATCCGTGTGTCGATGTACTTTGGAAGTTTGGCAAGAAGTACAGGCACGGACCCAATCCTTAGCATCCTTAGAAATGCCGTACCCAATGAACTTTGCCTTCAGCAGCTGTGCAGTAGAACGGCACGAGGGATGTGAAAGGCCGTGGATGAAATCAAACACCTGTCGGCGCATGGGAGCAGGAATCCAAGGTCGCGGTCTACCAGTACTGACGTCACAGAGGAGGGTGGTGTTGGAGTTTTCGAGGGGAAAATCCTCCCAACGGAGGGACGTGCAGGATGTCCTACAAGCTTGATACTCTGGATCCTGTCGTTGGGCTTCAGCCAGGGCGTTGTAATCCAATCCCAGTTGAACGGCAGCCAATGTGTTTCTTGACAGGGCATCGGCAACGGGATTCATTTTCCCAGGGACGTATTGGAGGGTGCAATTGTATTCAGCCACGGCGGAGAGATGTCGGCGTTGACGGGCGGACCAGGCGTCAGATTGTCGAGTGAAGGCGTGCACCAGAGGCATGTGGTCTGTGCGAATGACGAAGGGGGTACCTTCTAAGAAATGGCGAAAGTGACGGACAGCCAGGTGCACCGCCAGCAATTCTCGATCGAAGGTAGAATAACCTGATTCTGCCTTGGACAGTTTTCTGCTGAAGAAGGCCAATGGGCGGGGCGAGCCTTTGACCACCTGCTCGAGTACTGCACCAATAGCGACGTCGCTGGCATCGGTGGAGAGAAGGAGAGGGGCGTGTGGGATAGGAAAAGTGAGAGCCGCAGCAGTTGATAGGGCCTTCTTTGCATTGCAGAAGGCCGCTTCTTGAAGGGGACCCCACTTCAAGTCCTTTGGCTTGCCCTTGAGGGAGGCGTAGAGGGGAGCAAGAGTGGCGGCAATGGCTGGCAGAAAGCGGTGATAATAGTTGATCATGCCCAAGAATTCCTGCAGAGCTTTGACGGTCGAGGGCGTGGGGAAATTCTGAACGGCTGCTACCTTCTCAGGGAGGGGATGGACTCCTTCAGGAGTGATACGGTGCCCTAAGAACGACACTTCGTTGGCGCCAAAGGTACACTTGTCGTACCGGACTACAAGGCCGTTTTGTTGCAGGCGGTCGAGCACGATGCGCAGGTGACGGAGGTGTTCCTCTTTTGAGGAGGAGAACACAAGTATGTCGTCCACATAACATACACAGAAAGGGAGGTCCCCTAAGATGCCATCCATGAGACGTTGAAACGTTGCCCCAGCATTACGAAGGCCAAAACAGGAGTAATTGAAGGTGTATGTACCAAACGGAGTGGTGATGGCGGTCTTGGGGATGTCTTCTGGGTTCAGAGGCACCTGATAATACCCCTTCAGGAGGTCGAGCGTAGAGAAAACCTTTGCTTTGTGCAGGTAGGAGGTTACATCGGCAATGTTTGGGAGGGGGTAGTGATCCGGTTCTGTTTGCATGTTCAGGCGCCTGTAATCCCCGCACGGACGGAGGGAGCCGTCTTTCTTCAGAACGATGTGTAAGGGTGACGACCATGGGCTGGAGGCCTTTTGGCAAAGGCCCATTTTCTCCATTTCGGCGAACGTCTGTTTGGCGGCTGCCAATCGTTCCGGTGCCAGACGTCTGAATTTTGCGAAGACTGGGGTCCCGTCGTCTTGATATGGTGATAAATACCGTGCTTAGCAGGAACCGTGGGCGTTTGGCGAAGTTCTGGACGGAAAACTTCCGGGTACGACGTGAGGAGGTGGGCGTAGGCATCCGTGGGTGCACTGATGTGGAGAGCGAGGTTAGAGGGGGCGGGTTGAAGAGGTGTCGACAAGTACGAGTCTGCGTTGACCAATCGTCGGTGGGCGACATCGACCAGAAGGTGGAAATGATAGAGGAAATCCGCACCGAGGATTGGCATTGTGACGTCAGCAACGAGAAACTTCCAATTGAATTTACCGTTTCCGAACGATAATGTGAGGCTCTCGTAACCGTAGGTGGGTATCGCAGATCCGTTGGCAGCTACCAAGCGGACGTCGGCAGATGTAGACAGACTACGTTGTGCCTTGAAGAGTTTCCTTGGCAAAAGAGAACGACAAGCACCCGTGTCTACCAAAAATTGCACGCCCGTTCCTGCATCCTGTAAAAAGAAAAGATTAGAAACATGGGAGGCCACCGCCACAAGCGATGGCCTACTTACACGTTTTTTGGCCACTGACAATCTTTGGCATATTTCTTCGCGGTTGCCCCGAATCTGAAGTGGTATTAGCAAAACTGCGGTGGATGGGAGGTAGTAAGTGGCTGTAGAAGTCGTTCGTTGGGGCGCGAGCGATTGGTGGGTGGTGGGCGGCTTTGTCGCCGCTTCGGCACGTCACGGGGTAGGCGTGTATGTCCTACGGCATTCATGTCAGCTTCGGTTGACGTTGAATAGGCATCCTCGTTGTCAGGGGTGGAGGCATTGATGAAGGTCTTGAAGTGGCTGTCCATAAGGGCGTCGGCTTTGGTCATCAAGTCCTTTATGGGTAAACTATCGACATCGGGTATGGCAGCGCGCACAGGTTCAGGTAAACGGCGTATCCAAAGGGCACGGAGTAGGTTCACCTCACGAGGAGAGCTGTCTGCGGTAGGTTGAAGGCGAGCGATACTGGTCATTTCCCTGAGGGCAAGCGAAGCCCTTTGGTCCCCCAACGGTTATTGCGAGAGCTGAAAAAGCTTTGCTATACGGGCGGCTGGCGACGGCGAGTACTGCTGCAGAAGGTATGATTTGAGGTCGTCATACGCTATTGGGGTGTCTCCTTGTTCACAAAGCCAGTCGGATATTTCTGGGAAGGTGTCCTCGGGTATCGCCGTGAGAACATAATCCGCTTTGGTGGTTGAGCGAGTCACGCCCCTGATACGAAACTGGACTTCTGCGCGCTGAAACCAAGCAAACGCCTCTCCGCTGGCAAACGATGAAAGTTTGAATGGAGCGGCCGTAGCGCCAACTGCCGTAGAGTCCGTCATAGTACCAACGATGAAGGGGCGAGGGGGTGGGGGTGGAAGGCAGTGGAAGCGAGTCGACTTCCGGGGTCACCAATGTGACGGGCCGAGAGAGGAGTTGTGAAATCAAAGGCAGATTGGAAACGACTGAGTTATATTGTTGTGGAACACTCTCCTTATATACAAAACCTCAAGGCAACAGGACATGACAAGTTCACAAGACAAACAATATCACAGAGGAAAAACCAGACTTGAATTTTCATGTTCGTTTTAGTGCGAGGGAAGAGCGAAGATACAACCATAATATATACAAAAGGAATTATGTACAATTGTGTGAAACACGGTTGGTACACCAGATATAGTTTTTTTCATTATGGTAAAGAAAAATAAATCCTAAAAATCCGAAGAAAAAATAAGAAAAAAAATATGAAACAAAAATTGGAAAAAATTACTTAATTTCCTTGTTTTTTAATGTATTTTTAGGTTATATACCAAATGTCAATGCTGCATCATGATAATAAGGGAGACTATTGAATTTGTAGGTCAATAAGTATAGTTTTGATATATGGACTTTCAAAGTTTTTCTTTGTATTCTTACAAAGCCAATAATAATAAATCATGGTTGTTTTGAATTCCATGTACTTTTTTTGGGGTATAAATAAGAGAAAACAAAGTTATTTATCATAATTTGATCATAAATGAAGATCCTTCTTCTCAATATCTTACTTCTTTTGGATCCTGTGAGGCAAGGCGGCTGCTTTTCTATCTACAACTCTCTCTCTCTCTCTCTCTCTCTCTCTCTCTCTCTCTCTCTCTCTCTCTCTCTTACTAATATTACCCTCTTCTGAACTCTTAATAGAGCGAATTCTCTTATTTATGTTAGATAGATGTATAAATTTTCTTTTCCTCTTTGAAATGATAAAATTCTTGCCAAAAACGAGATAAAAACCTGAAAATTAGTGAATGTCAGAGGGCGTTCAAAGTTATTCTTTATATTTTTCAAATTCAGTATTAATAAATCAAGATTATTATGAGTTTTATGTTGCTTTTTTGGATATTGATAAACGAAAACAAAGTTATTTATCCTAATTTGCTCATAAACGAATATCTTTTTGCTAACTATCTTGCGTCTTTTGCTCGTTTCAGGCAAGGCCACCGCTTCTCCATCCAAACAACTCTCTCTCTCTCTCTCTCTCTCTCTCTCTCTCTCTCTCTCTCTCTCTCTCTCTCTGCACTACCGATATTATCCTCCTTTGAACGCTTAATAGACCGAGTTTTCTTTTTCTTTATGTTAGCAAGATGTTGAAATTGTCTTTTCCTCTTTGAAATGAAAAAAATTCTTCCCCAAAACGAGAAAAAAAACCATAAAAATGAGTGAATGTCAGAGGTCAAACTCAGGCATGTACTCTCTCTGAGGTTTGTGGTAGGTCTGAAGGACGAAGGGTGTAATACTACATCTTCTGAGACTCGTGAAGTTATGCAGATGCCATTGTTCACCATATATTTTACATTGGAATGTAATAATTATCATAATTTATGATAACAGAAGAGATACTGCATGTTCTTGTAGGGAACAGTGTCTTTGGCTTATTGAGTTATTTTTACTAATTACCCTATAGCTATGAAAGTAACAGGAATTTTGACAAAATATTTTGTATATGGATTCTCCATTGTCATACAAAGCTCAGTGAATTTTTTCAGGATTTAGTGTTTTTATCCTATACCCTCATATTGGCATTCCATCCGACCCCCTTAAGTATGGTTGTAATTAGGTCGAAGCCACAGCTTAACATCTGTATCTCAACATTGATATTTTCGTTTTTTAGTCTTTTGGCTCCTTTAGAGTTATAGGTACGATTCTTGATAGAAATTATACTTTTGAGAAACATATTCGGTCTGTCTCTTCTTCAATTGTACAAGAATTGGGTTGGTAACAAAAGTCTTTCATGATTCTTAGTGCTCAATCTATTTTGGAAAAGTTTTTCAATTCTTTCATTCCACCTTGTTTTGAGTATTGTTTTCCTGCCTGGTCCTCAGTTCCTGAAAATGGAACTTATAGTCTAATATGTTTCTTAATCCTGGTATAGAATTAATCTTTAGCAACATAATTCAGTAACATAGTTCATTATGTATGTTGCATAATACCATCTTAAGCATTCATATCTCTCTGGACAGAGCCATCCTTTTTGGAAAACTAGGTATGCAGTTAATTCTAATAGTCATGCCTTTCCTATCATAACACTCAATATGAAATAGCATTCCAGAAGTTGTGGAATGATCTTCTTAATTAGAGTAGGTAGTTGAAACAGGTCAACTTCAAATGTTCAAACGTGCAGTGAATAATTATATGTTGAACAGGCTGACATAAGGGATTTTAAGTGAAGAGAAAAATCTATTTTTGGGTGAGGTAGCCATGTCGTCCTGATGGAAGTTCCTTCGTTAGTAGCTTCCTAGGTTATATTTGACTACAGTGATATATCCCAGAGAATTTACCAAAGGTACCCAGAATTAAAACTCCTGGAGCGAATATCCCTTGAAGATATCGCATAAAATCATAGGACGTATTCTTGACACGTCTCATAGCTATCTACACCCCTAATAGCGTTTTCGCTTCGAGGGGAAAAGTGGTAAGAATATAGGAGAGCCGTTATTAAGGCAACGCTCTTACTGTACTGTAAATAGGCGCCACCCCGCCGCTTCGTGGCACCATCTAGCCATTCTTTGTAGCTCTGTAGGTGTATCAGGTACAGTATATTAGGGAGAGAATCGTTATCCTTTGTCAAAAGAAGGGCGGGTCCATCAGGACGACATGGCTACCTCACCCAAAATAGATTTCTCGCTTCACTCAAAATCCGTTTTTTTGGGCTCAGGCCATGTCGTGCTGAAGGAAGTTTACCAGAGCATTAATGTATCTGGGGATTTTCAATAGTGCCGTTCATCTTGAGATGAGTTTTCCTTTTGGCCCCCAGTGCCTAGAGACACTTGACGTTATCGTTAAAAACGTCATTCAACTGATCATATCGGATGTCAGTGCTTCCTGCCCCCTACAGGGAAGAGTCTGGGTAGACTATAGGAAAAAACCCGAGGATTGTGAGTTCAAGGAACAGACTAGCAAACAGTTTGTATATTAGTGTTGTCATATACGTAAAGCATAGATTGATCTGTGTAGGTTACTGAAGAACCTCCCAAGTCTGGATGTTGATAGAGACAGACAGGTTTATACGCATGTAGGAAACCTTAGTTCAGTAAGATAGACAGTTTAGTACAATAAGACCTTACCTGTTTGCTCGGATCAGTAATAATCTCAGTTCGTGGTGTTTTCCTAGATAATAATAGGATCAAAAGATGCTCTGACATATACATGAAGTTTAGAATATTTTTGGGTGAAATGAGACACAAAAATTCCTACTATTGTTTATTACAAAAGTAAAAATAGAAATCAAGGTTGTAATAATCAATTACAGTTTCAGTTTATGCTGAGTGAATCTGCATGGGAGCATAATTGGTAATAACAGAAATAGATAAAGATTCACCTGAAAAAGGGAACACAAGCCACTCTATGGGAAATATGTAAAGATTTCACTATGTATTCTATTGTTACAAGGAACACTATGCATATAAATATGCATGGCACATGTGTTGGTCTATTATGCTGAATGTCACCTATGTAGTTAGAACAGTCTAATAGTGTCGATACTATACACATTACTCACATAATATACCTTAAGAGTCTAGCATGTACACCCTTCACTATAAAGCCCCAAATAGTGCACTGTTCTTTGCAGAGGTCAGGTGGCAGGTTTCAGAACACTACCTGCTGCCACCATGAAATGTTTAATTTCCTGTAGTTTCTTCGCATAGTGTTTGAAGAAGACTCTGGATGACTTCCATCCAGTATAAGCGGGAAGGCTTTCAAACGACATAGTCTGAAAGAAATTAAGGGACGAGGCGACTTTCCTCAGATCATGACCTGCGGGTGTCCTGTCTGGATCCGCTCTGCGAATAAAATAGGTGATTTTCACGCTTATCTGTTTCAAGAATAACGTTGAACCTGATGTTTCTCCCCTGAAAAACTGACCTCCCTTAAAGTCTGAAGTTCGACGAAGATAGACCTTTAGGCATTCCACTGGGCAGAGGGATGCTTCTTCCTTCAGAGGGCAGATTCTCCAGGGACCCCATCTCTTAGTGGGCAGCTCGTTCTTGGCGAGAAACGTTGGGTCCGGAAAGAGGTTCAGTTCTCCACAGTTTGTGAACTGAATGTGGCCCTCATCCCTCGAGAGGGCCACTATTTCGCTGACTCTGGCTCCCGAGGCTAGTGCAAATAAGAATATCACCTTTTGAGTCAAGTCCTTTAGTGAACAATCTTCATTATTCAGAGTTGATGCTAAGTGAAGAACCTTGTCCAGAGACCATGAAATGGGCTCAGGAGGGGCTGCGGGCCGAAGTTTAGCACAGGCTTTGGGAATCTTGTTGAAGCTTTCGTTAGAGAAGTCTACCTGGAAGGCATAAAGCACTGGTCTGGATAGGGCGGATTTGCACGTGATCGTATTGGCTGCTAGACCATGTTCATGGAGATGGATGAAGAAGGACAGGCAAAAATCCGTAGAAATCTCCTTAGGTTTCTTTGCCTTGACGAAGGCGACCCATTTCTTCCAGGAAGACTCATATTGTCTTCTTGTTGACTTCGACTTGTACTCTTCTAAGAAGTCGATACTGTCTTTTGAAATCCCGAATTATTTCTTGACTGCCAAGGTGAGAAAATCATGAGATGAAGATTCTGGGACTTCAGTGATGAAGTGGAGACAGTCGATTTCTGCACTTGCTGAGTCAGAACTGGGTCCGGCAACGGGATCAGCTTAAGGCGCAGTTCCGTTACCAAGGGGAACCAGACACTGTTGGGCCATTTGTGGGCCACTATTGCTGCTGTCCCGCGGAAGGATCTCAGCTTGTCGAGGACTTTCAGCAGAAGGTTGGTTGGAGGGAGCAGGTATATCTTGGACCATCTGTTCCAGTCTATAGACATCGCGTCTGTTGATTCCGCTAGGGGATCCTCGTACGGAGCTACGTACCGGTGCAGCTTCTTGTCGTTGCTCGTTGTGAAGATGTCTATCAGAAGTCCTGGGGCTTTGCGTAAGATAAAGGAGAATGACCTTGCATCTAGGGACCATTCCGACTCTACTGGGTTGAACCTGGAAAGAGCGTCCGCCGTCACATTGCGGAATCCTTGAAGGTGGACTGCTGACAAGTGCCATCTCTTCTTCTCCGCTAAACGGAGGATGGCCAGTAATACATGATTCAGATGAGGCGATCTCGAGCCCTGTCGATTGAGGCATCTCATTACAACCTCGCTGTCTAGGACCAGGCGAATGTGGATCGAGCAGCGAAGTTTCAGTTTTTTCAGCGAGAGAAAAACTGCCATGGCTTCCAGGAAGTTGATATGGAAGGTTCGGAAGAGAGGAGACCAGGTTCCTTGAACTTTCCGATGATGAAAGTGGCCTCCCCACCCTTCTCTTGAGGCATCCGTGTGAACGGTGGCTGATGGTGGAGGTGGTTGCAAGGGTACCTTCTTCTTTAGGTTCTTGACCTACGACCATGGCTTGAGTAGGGATCGCAGGCGATTCAGTACGGGCTTCTTTAGATCTCTTCGAGCGTTTGATGCGTATTTTCTCCAAACTCCTGATGCATCTTTTAATTGTGCTCTCAACACTGGATCTGCCACTGAGGCAAACTGGAGGGAACTCAACACGCACTCTTGTTGCCTTCTTGATATCCGGGCGGATTGAAGGAGTCTCTTTACAGATCCCGCTATCTCTTTCCTCTTCTTTGATGGAATGGAAAGGCAGTGTGACTATAAGTCCCAGGGGACACCCAGCCACTAGAACTTCTGAGCTGGAGAAAGACGAGACTTTTCCAAGTTGATCTTGAATCCCAGGTGTTCCGGTAACTGGATCACTTCCTTGGAGGCTTGCGTGCACTCCTCCTTGGATGCTGCCTACACCAGCTAGTCGTCCAGGTAGGCTGCTACCTGGATTCCCTTTAGGCGTAGTTGATGAATGACTGCATTCGCAAGCTTGGTGAATACCCTTGGGGCTATGTTTAAGCCGAAGGGCATGGCTCTGAAGACGTATTGTCTTTTCTGTAACTTGAATCCTAGGTAGGGGGAAACCTGACGGTTGATTGGTACGTGCCAGTACACATCCGTCATTTCTATGGAGACTGTGAATGCCTGTTTGGGCAAAAGGGTCCTTATGTGTTGAAGCGTCAGCATTCTGAACTTGTAGTTCACTATGAACCTGTTGAGTGGTGATAGGCCCAGAATGACTCTGAGCTTTTCCGAGTCCTTTTTCGGAACACAAAATAGCCTTCCTTGGAATTTGATGGACTTCGCCCTTCTTATAACCCTCTTGTTTAAGAGTTCCTGAACATATTCTTCTAATATGGGGGTTGAGTGTTGGAAGAATTGAGGGAAGTTGGGTGGAGTTGTGTTCGCCCTCCACCCCAGTCCATTCTTGACTAGGCTGTGTGCCCAGGGATCGAAGGTCCAACGATCCCGGAAGAGAAGAAGTCTCCCTCCTACACGTAGCATCTCACTTGGAGTGCCAGTTGGAGGATTTACCTCCTTGGCCACGTCCACGTCCACCTCTGTTGCCCCTGCCTCTGGAGGGGTGCTTAGAGGAACCTCGAAAGGAACCTCGAGACTTCGGCCTGAAAGTCGTCGACTGCCTTTCAAAGGCTGGGATGAAGGCGGGCGACTGTGTCGCCACCGTCTGGGGAACCAGCTGGAAGGTGGTGGTTGGCTGTACTACAGTCTGTTGCACTGTGGCCATGGGAAGCTGTTGTTGTCTAGGACGAGAGGGCACTCTTGGTCGTTTCGTCTTCCTTTTCGACTGGGGACCCTCGTCAGCGGAAGACTTCCTTTTGGAGGACAAGCCCCACTTGGAGAGGAGATTCCTATTCTCCGAAGCGGCTTTGTCCACGACCTCATTGACCGCTTCGCTTGGGAAGAGGTCTTTTCTCCAGATGTTGGAAGCTATCAGCTTCCTCGGTTCGTGCCTCACTGCAGCCGAGGCGAACACGAACTCTCTGCAAGCCCTACGGGCTTTGATAAAGTTGAACAGGTCTTTGGTGACCGTCACCAAATGAGCCTTGGCGAAGACCTATCTGGGGTTTCCGATATGCTTGACATCCTTTCTAGTCCCGTCTGCAGAGACAGAGGCGGCAAGACGTTCTTTTGTCTCCTGCTCCCTGAGCAGGAGAAAGTCCGACAGCTTGGGGAGGTCTTCACCGAACTGACGTCCGGCAATGTCTGCCTCCAGCTTCCCGACTGTGAAAGTGTTATGCTCATCTTTCCAGCCCTTGTCATCCGATGGAAAAGCGAGGGAGAAGGGTCTACACTCTTCGAGTGTAGGACAAGGTTTCCCTGCCTCCACTGCCTTTAAGGAAGCCTTAAACCCTTTGTCCATAAAGGGAAAGGCACGAGAGGGATCAGCAACAAAGGAAGGGTGCTTTTTGCTGAGATCCGGCACCTTGGAATTAGTAAAGGCCCTCTCTTTCAAGGTGTTTGAGAGCAAGGCCTGGGCCTTGGGGAGGTCAGAAATGATGACCTATTTTGGCTCTGTCTCCTCTTTGGACGAAGGCTCCATCCTCAGACGGACATAGCAATCCGGGTAGGCCCCTTAGCTGGGCCAGAACTCTACATCGTCCACTGGGACAGTACCCAGTTTCTCGGAGAGGAAGATCTTCCCCCTGACATCGGCATATGCTCAGCATATCTCCAAGGATTGACGTCAGAGAAAGCAGGAAGGTCCTTGATGTTTAGCTTCTTTGGGGCTAAACGCGTCGCCACGAGCTGGTGCATCTCCGTCCAAAGAGAAGCCTCCTTCTCCGACGACTTCTTTTGCATGTCCTGGAACATGGAAAGAAGAGAGTGCAGCGTGCTCGTGATCGAATCCAATTGGGGGGTAGAAGAAGAGGTCGAAGGCACCGGTTCGGCCACCATCGCAGAAGAAACCAAAATCGTTTCAGCTTTTTTGGTCTCGCCTTCAGGGGGTACGTTATCCTCCTGTTCCAATTCCTCTGAGACAATCGACATGTTGTCCTCAAGCTAGATGCCCTGCAAGGCATTCAAAATGACAGATTCTATCGGAATCTGGACGAGGGGAATCTCATGTTGAGCCTGGGGAATAACTGCATCCGAAGATGCCCTAGGGATCAGACAAGCCCTCATCTTTTCATTAGGAAGATATGGGCCAGAGGTGTTCTTCTGAAAACCCCTGACCCATTTGCGCAGCGTCTCTCTTGCTGCATCCCTAGACTCTGTAGACTTTTGGTCATCAAAAGCCTCTTTAACCAGTTTGTCACAAATGGTACATACCTGTGGGTCCTAGTATTTTAGAGATCCCTTCGTGACTGCGCAGCGAGCGTGGGTCCTGCACTTGTCATGGCCGCAGAAGTTCCTACTGCGGACCCTGTAGAAGTTGTTCCCGCACTCGGGATGCTCCTCCTGTAAAGAAAGAAAAGCATATAAGTATTCGGTGAAATTCTCGGATTTCATCATACATATTTATTTAAAAATATATAGCTTGGGATAGGGTAAGCTAGATGAAAAAAAGACACCAACTGTGTCTCCTGTCCAGCCTATTGCTGTGACCGCCGTCAATATTGAGTACTAAATTCTTAATGAATTTAGGAAGAATATCCTGGATATAAGGTGTCTTCTTAACACTGTTTTCCTTAATCAATATTGGGGAATTGGTAATGGTTGTTAACCATTAAAAAGGTATAGAGAATCGCTCTCTTAATTGTAATGGTCTCACAATGGGCTGCCCATGAGCACCGTGTAGGTTTGAAAAATTTTTTATATAGGCTATGGCAATGACTGCCGGCGGCATGCCGCCAGTACTGCCGTACATGCAGGCGTGTTCCGGGCTATAGAAGGCAAGCACTGCCTTCAGGGTGATGGGCGGCAGGTCGCTGGCAGTTGCTCTGTCGCCGGCAGGCAGAGGGACCTTCTGCTGCCGGCGATAAATTGTCTAGACTTTGGGTTGCCGGCTTCCGGCAGAGAGCACAGTTGCCGGCGGCCGGTCAGGGCATGCCTATTGCCTTTGGTCGTCGATCAATGGCGCCCAAGGCAAGTGGCGGCAGAGCTAACTGCTGGCAGCCATCCAACATGGTTGCCGGCAGTTGGCCCAGAATGGGGAAAGGCAAAGGAAAAAAAGGATGGAGGAAGGCAAAGGCTCAGCCTTGCCGGCCTACATCCAGAATGAGGGTTCAAATGGAAGGGGGAAATAGATTCGGGCTTCCATCACACCATATCCCATCCATATTGGAAGCATGGATATGGAAGGCAGACCAAGGGAGGACTGAAGAACACTCAAAGACAGATGGGGGCTCCTGTCAGCGGCAGGCAGGAGACCCCAGACCAATCCTACAGACTACCCATAGGGTCGAATGTAGAACAGCGGCCAAGGTATGTGAAGGCTAGGCCAACACAAAAAGGACAGCAGGGGAGGGGCAAGGGTCCTATAGGTTAGGTAATACCCGAAGGTACTACCTACCTGGGTGATTCTGATCCCGTAGAAGACAACCACATGGTAGGGGAATTCAATTCCCAAGGCTTGGTTAGTCTAGGTGAGAAGGCAACTCCCAGGACGCAAACTCAAAGGGAACGGAATCTCGTAGCTGAGATCTTTGGCAGGGGAAGAATTCAATTCTTCAGCTGAAGATCTACCAACACAGGACTGACTGCTAGGCCAGGATGGGGAATTGTCGTACAAAAACCTCCCGGGTAAGACCTAGGGAGGTCTAGCCTCCTGTAAAGGCAACCGAACCCGACCTGGGAAATCATTTCACCAGACGGACGGATGCCGAACACAGACAAACTACTCTGATGTCCCGTTCTAGGCTCGAAACCGACTCAGTGGTTAAGAAAAAGAAACGGGACGTCTCAGTAAAGATTTGCCAGAACTCAGTTCAGGGTAAATCTAACTGAGGGTAGCCTAGGCTAGTCAGAGGGAGGGGAATTGCTCTTAAATCCCACCAGGAGATTGGTATTGGCTTGAAAGGTATAGGAGGTGTCAGTCTCCCCTTAAAAGGCAATACAAGAGCAATTGGGGACATGCATGAAAGTATACTAAAGCCCCTAGGCTAGTAGCCTAGGAGCAGTGAGAATCGTTCACCGAAACTCTCTTGTTTACTATCTTGGAAGAATGCAGTAATATCCTAAATGTATAAATTATTCCCTGAGCATCAGTAAAACTTTACCAGGAAGGTTATATCATGCATGAAGTGTGAAGGTGCTTAGGCTACGAAGCCTAGCAGTCGTGAGGCTCAAAATATTTAGCCAAATTCACAACAACAAGGACATAACATAAAAATCCCTAGCTAAATTGCTAAATAGCTAAAGTTCAGAAGCAAGCAATGCCGGGAAAGTAATTCTTGGCTAACTAAATGTACAAAAGAACGACCGCGTACATGACGCCATCCGGCTGGCAACAGCTCTTGTTACGTTAATTACGATCTCAATCGAAGAGTAAAACTGGCAAAAGCTTACATTTACACAATTCAAGATTTTACTTAACTTTCCAGAGGCAGATGATGCTGGTGAAGACGTCATAGCAGCGAAATAAATCCAAAATAGCGAGAGATAACACGGGATAAACACCGGTCAGCAAAGCTACAAGAGAAAGAAGGGCTAGATGGCGCCACGAGGCGGCGGGGTGGCGCCTATTTACAGTACAGTAGGAGCGTTGCCTTAATAACGGCTCTCTTATATTCTTGCCACTTTTCCCCTCGAAGCGAAAACGCTATTAGGGGTGTAGATAGCTATGAGACGTGTCAAGAATATGTCCTCTGATTTTATGCGATATCTTCAAGGGATATTCGCTCCAGGAGTTAGAATTCTGGATACCTTTGGTAAATTCTCTGGGATATATCACTGTAGTCAAATATAACCTAGGAAGCTACTAACAAAGGAACTTCCATCAGCACGACATGGCCTGAGCCCAAAAAAGTCTTTTATATAGTTTAGTTATCACAAATCTATTAAAATGTTGCAGCTTTGCAGTAATAATAATAGTAATAATCAGTAACTTCTAGCACTTCATAAAATGCATGTCCTTATCCTTTGTGCAGGCCACATGCCTATTGTGCAAACCTTCACTTGACAGTCCAACTCATGGTCCACCCATCAATACCGACATTTTTCTGTAATATCTAGATACTATCATTCCATTTGACATATCCCTTTTAAACTAATACCTGTTGAAGACACCTTTTCCGAAACACACTGACCACCCTTCACTTCAGAAGGGATTACAAGTCATTGCAGAAGCCCAATGGAAGGTATCAGAGTTTTTAACCTGCAGGAATTCCTGCTTATATGTTCACTAGGAAGGAATCACTCTTGATGACTTCGAACCCACCAATCTCAGTAACATCAGCACTGGTAGGTCACGCTAATAGCCTCCATGGCCTCTCACTACCTGCTACATTGATCTACTGCACAGCTACAGAAATGGAAGTTCATATGGCATGACAATACTATATGACAAAATTCAAAAGTGCAATAACACATGGATTCCAATGTAGGCACTTTTTACTATTATCATCGTCCCTTTGATTTGGTTGGCCCCCTACACTTGTCACAACGACACCATTGATTTTACACAGTCATTAATCCCTTCACTCCCTTTGCTTGAACCTTCCGTATACAAGATTCAATATCCACCTCATGTAAGACTGCCTTACTTTACAGATGGAAAGTGAGATTCAGAATCTTAGAGCATATTACTTCTGACAGTGTTCCCACTTTGATCTCTCAATTACAGAAAACATTAGGGCATCTTCTCTGTATCACCCTACATCATACTGTATTTTACATAACTGCAGATAACGGAACTGTCGAATGATTCCACCATACCCTTTAAACAGTTTTGCTGTCCTGCTGCAATGACTCCTGTTGGTTTCCACAGCGTCCCTGGCTCCTCTTCGTATTGAGGACCACTTTTGAGGACACCATGGATATCTCTGCAGTTGTAATGGTATATGGGGACCCATTCCTTTTCCCTGCAGATTTTTTTTTTTTTTGCCACCTCCCCCGATGATTTCCAGTGTATATGTAACATTGTATGGAAATTTTCCCATACCCCTCAGACTCACGAGACTCCAGCAAACTAATATTTACCAAAAGACCTCTACGCTAAAACACACGCAACCTATAGGTAGTCCTCTTTCAAATGTTTTTGTTTCAGGAAATGAACCACCTAACACACATGTAGGAATTAATGCACACACAAATAAAGAACAATGCCCTATCTACCGTTTTTAATAATGCAACCGCTACTGGACTACACATCTAGAGGTCGTTGGATGTAACAAGTTTCTTTTTTATTAAGCTACATTATTACTCCACTGTTATGTTATAATATTTTTTTTTAATGGCAACCATATTGACAAAATCAGTTGAATAAAATCAGGAAACTGTCATCCTTCTGTAACAATTGTGGTGCTATTAAAATAGCTTTTTTACCTCTAAATAAAGTTAACTGTTTAGGTACTGTCTTCGTATTAACACTTCTTTTACACTTGTAATCATAGAATCTTTTTTTTTTCTTTACATAGAATTCATAGTTGCTTTAATCACTAAGGCTGAATGTGACTGTATATTGGGTCACAATTGCGGAAAAACAATAATCAAAGTTTCCCACCAAGTTTGCACTTGAGAACCCAAACGCAAATACATTAATAAAACCACAATATACCCAACGTCATCTAAAAGGATATTACAGAAGAAGAGTTTATGTAAAGATTTAAGAAATAATCTATAATAGCATTTGATCTAGCTAGTCAGGTAATTTCTAGAAAATTTAAATTTATTTGAGAACGGAAATTTAGGCACAAAATGATAACTGAACTCTCATCCAGGGAAAATATCAGTAATGCATAATGCTTTTAACTCAATATCATTTTGATGAGTGTTAAAATGAATGTTTGAGCCATATCTCATTTTATTGGCCGCTATATTTGAATATACTGATGGAGAATTTATTTACTCCACCATCTATTATCATGAAAATAAAATCTCATAATTCTCATTATTTTGCGTAAAAGAGAAACTGAACTCTCATCCAGGGAAATATAGGTAATACATAATGCTTTTAAGTCAATATCATTTCGATGTAAGTTCATAACAAAGTGAGAGCCTTATATCATCATATTGGCAGCTATACTTATATAAAAGTTTAAAGAATTTATTTACTCTACCATCAATACTTGCGAGAATTGATTCAATAGGATATTTTGCTTATGGATTGCAACAGGTAACTCATTTTGCACTTACTTCTGAGAGGGATAAAAGGTTCAGTCGCATTTAGTCACCAGTTATAAAGACGTTCCATCAACTAAGAGAAGCCACTGTTTGGAAATGTCATTGCAATTAGTTCATCTTTTTAGGGAAAAAAATATTTGAAACCAGAAGGCAGCATTCTTCCGGTGCTAACTTCCAAAGCGAGAAAGTTGTGTCATGACAAAGAAATAACAGACAAAAACAATTACTTACCAAAACATTGCACATGTAATTTTCAAATAGGGGGTATACCTTATCATTCCATGTTTGCTGCCGGTTATATAAGCGAGTGAGCAACTTGCTGGAGTAATGAGAACTTTTGGTGTGGAGGAAATGTCCCCCTAAATCTCGATGAAACACTGGCTGCAGGGTGATTGATTGATTAATTGATTGTACGTTATCTGGCATCCTGACATCTAAGGTCATTAACGCAGAGTGACAAATTGAGTTTAAGGCAATAAAGATGTCTTCTCGTCTTTTACTCTTGATGCCTGGTGGATGATCTTACTGGAATTAACATGGACCTCGGCAGAGGTCACTTTCATCACTTAGATAGTTACTACGCATCACATAGAACTGGCTATCCTATGAAAAATTTAGTCAATGAATCCTCTATGGATTTAGTCAGTCTATCGAAAGTGAGAATGACTATATATATATATATATATATATATATATATATATATATATATATATATATATATATATATATATATATATACATATATATATATATATATATATATATATATGTATATATATATATATATATATATATATATATCACGGATGGCGTTGGAAGACAAGGCATATTAATGTTGATGAAACCAAGAGTAAAATAGACATTAACGGAATGAAGAACTATAAAAAGTAGATTTTTACTTGTAAAGTTTAAATCAAAGTACAGTAGTGCAATATAAGTATTATAGTTTGCTATGTACCAACAAATGATTCCCATGAAGAAAGGAAAGGTGAATACTATGACGAACTGCAGAGTGTATCAGACAAGATCCCAGAGAGAGATACGAAAATTGTGATTGGTGACCTCAATGCTAAAGTTGGAAGGAATAATCGAGGTATAGGGAATTTGAAGGGTGTTTAGTGTGTTAGCGAAGTTACAAATGAAAATGGAGCAAACTTTATAAGTTTTTGTTCAACAAGCAATTATGTTATTGTTGGTGATCTTTTCTAGCACAAAGACACCAACAAATATATGTTGACTTCCACATGTAGCAATTGCAAAAATAAAAAACAGATTACATATTCATTAATAAAGTTAGAAGGAGGACTATAAGAAATGTAAGAAGCTATAGGGATGCTAATATTAGTAGTGATTATCAGCTCCTCATTCCCACACTAAAATAAAAACTGAGTGCACCTAACAGAAATGTACATAGAATACCTACCTTAAATTTTAAACAACAGAGCTTCTTGAAGATGAGCACAGAGAAACTTTTGCAATTCAATGCAAGAATGGATTTGCAGTCTTAGAGACTTTAAGAGGTGAAGAGCAGACAAATAATGAAGAGTGGTGTGATATTAAGAACATATATCAGTCAGTTGGTAGTGAAGTTTCTGGACTTGCAGTTACAAGGAGAAAACTATGGATATCTAATGATACTTTTAATGATTAAAAAAAAAAAAAAGAGAGAAAGAAGAGAAATCGATTGTTGAATGTTTTCGAGGATGTATTGAAAATTACAAGGTAGAGCCTGATAAGCATTCCAGTATTATTAGTGAAGTTCAGCAAAAAAAAAAAGAAAGAAAATAGCTAAGAATGAATGGAGAGAATATTTAGTCAGGAAAGCAGATGAAGCTGAGAAAGCTATGAATTCAGCGAGTAACTATGGTGTCAGAATTGCTCACAGAATTATTAATGAAATCTCTACAGGGGTGAAGAAGAAAAAGCATACTCCCATCTAAAAGAGAGAGGGATCTGTTATAACAACAAAAAACGAAAAAGGGCAACGTTAGATGGAACACTAGTGAAGTTATGAATTAGAGATATGAAAGAAATAATTTGATTGATATACCTAGAGCTGAGGAAGAACTTGATGTTCCCATGAATTCAGTGTGTTTGAAGTCAAAGCTATCATAAAAAAAAAACTAACGATACGAAGGAATGGCCAAAAATTATGTGACTACTAGAATATTTATAAAATTATTTTCTAAAACGTGGTGTGAAGAGGCAAAACCATAGGAGTGCAGGATAGAAGTGTTAGTGAAAATTACAAAAAAAGAAAAAAGAAGAAAAAAAAAGAGAGAGATCTGACTGATTGCAATAATTTCAGACGCATCACACTTATGTCAGTTGTCATGAAAGTATATAGTAAGATCATTGTAAAGAGACTAGAGACAAACATTGATGAAAAACTGAGAGAGGAACAAGCAGAATTTAGGAAAGGTAGAAGTTGTACTGACTAAATTTTCATTACAAGGAATATGGTACAGCAATATGCAGATATAGAATTTAACTTTTCATGGCTGTCCTGCACCATGAAAAGGCTTTTTATGGTGTGCACCGGCCTACTTTGTGGAGAGCCTTATGTTATTATGTAGTTCCTCTTAAATATGCAAATTTGATTATGATTATTCAAGACCATAGCAAGTGCAAAGTTAATGTTAGCTGGGTCCTATCAAATGAATTTTCAGTGAACAGTTGAGTACTCCAAGGGAATATGTTGTAACTTCTGTTTTTTTTTTTTTTTTTTTTTTTTTTCTTTTTTTTTTCTTTTTTTTTTTTTATTCTCCTCATCGATTTTGCAATGCATAAAACAGTTTAGGATGGTGGCGAAGGATTGGTAGCAGGAATGGGCTGACCTAGAGTATAGGGATGATGCTGTCCTTATTAGCAGAAGATCACAGATATTACAAAGCTTGCTTACCAGAATGCATGAAATATCACATGACTTTAGGCTCAAGATAAAAAGGAGAAAGACAGAGATGATGAGAACAGAATATGCAATGGAAGATGAAATATCATTGGAAGGAGAAAGGATTAATCACCTCAATATTTAGGAACTATGATATCCAATACAGGATCTTTAGAATTCGGGTTGAACCCGTCGTGGACTGGGGGTTCAAAATTACTCATAATACACGGACCTCATCCTTTTGAGTCAGATAAATAAAATATATAGGAACTCAAAATTGCTTAATTTCACAAGTGTATTTTTAACTTTACAAGTGTATTTTTTAGGCCTTTTACATAGAAACCCAATATCCATTTTGTACATACTGTAAAAAAAATCCCATTTGTGAGTAAAAAAAAATAGAAAACAAAAAATGCCTGTATATAACAAAATTACATTTCAACTCAATAAACAAGTTGATATAAGTAATTTTTTCCCCAGCTTCCTCGGATAATTGGAACAACGCCTTTTCTTGTTTTTTTTTTTTTTTTTTTTTTTTTTTTGGAGTGGGGTTGTAGAAGGTATTGCTGTGTCTTCCTTACTCATGAAGGCTTCTTTATATTGAATTATATGGCCTAGGAAATTAGCTCGTAAATCTCTGAAACGCCACTGGATCTTTAGCCATGTTAGAGACAAAATCCCTGCGCTTCTGGTTTCCAGTATAGCCATTAATTTTTTTTTCTATGAAACATACAGCAACATCAATCATTCACTGAAAAACGAACAAAGGCCATCTATTGGTGATTCGTTTACATGCATAGTTTTTGACTAAGAGGTCTAAGGTATCAACCCTGCCTTTTGTTGCATTATAGTAAAAAATCATATTGGGTTTGAAAGGCTCATTTCCTAGTATGATGTCATAAGGCATTGTACTCAGTAAAATTACTGCCTTATTGATCTTCGGGACGCAGCTCTATATCATAATATGGAGATCTTTGCTGAAGCCAAGCTTTGTTGATTGAACTTGAGATACTGCGATGCTTGAAATGATAGGGGTATTCTCCGTTTATTTTTTCTAAGTATTTCCAATAGAGTAATATTCTTGTTCATTAGTTCTAGAGCAAGACTAAAATCTGTAAAAAAAATAGTCACATGTAACATTTTTTCCTGAACTGGCAACAGTGGTGGTGAGATCCTGGACAACCTTATTGGCTTGTTGCCGTCCTGGACCATCAGGACCCTTTCCTGAATGTCTTTGTGCATTTAGGAGATAAGCATTTGTAGCATCTACCATGCAATAGATTCTAATTCCCTATCTATTTGTTTTTGATGGCATATATACTTTGAAGGAGCATCTTCCTTAGAATGATACTAGATTCCTCAACTGTAACACATGATCCAGCTTTATAGATTACCTGGCATGCTTCAATAATCCTATGCTAAATTTCAAATATAGGTGCCAACTTCCCTTGTTGATCATTTTTTTTTCTCACTGCACATGTTAACATCCTATCAAATCGTATGTTAATTTGATTGAACCTGTTGCACCTCATAGAAGCCTAATAAATTGGTGGTCCTTACTTTGTACAGAATAATTCGGCAACAAGTTTGAAAGCCTCCTTGTCCGCTACAGTTCGAAAATTAAGATCTACATATGCCATCAATTCAACACAATCTACTACCTTCCATTCTTCGGCATAAATAGTAGTTCCTTTTTCATTAGTTCTGATAAAATAAAATCCATTATTTCATCAGTGATAAAGACAGTGGATGTAGCACTAACACCATGAGTAAGTACTGCTTTGTATACACCTCTTTCCCAAAGGAGATTTTTTTTATAACATTACAAACTCGTCCAAGTGCCTCATTACACAAATGAGTTGTTCTGTCTTTACCACCACAATACTGACATCTTGATCATCATCATTAACTCAATCAAAACTATCATCACTATCATCACTTATATCACTTCTATCATCATTTATTTCATAATCCTCGGCATCAGATGTATCACTCTAAATTTACACAATTTTCTTCTAAATCATCTATATTGTCCATTAAAGGTGTTTAACCATACAATATAGATGTTGCAAATAACATATTAGGAAATATGACCTTTCAATTTTATCTGAAAAAGAATGAAAGTGTTTGCTTATATCAATACTGAGCACTTTGTTTACAGATGAATAGCAGTGAAACTCCTTAACTTATTTGTATGCTAATTGAATAATGACTGTTGAGTTTGTAGGGTATTTTAATGCACTGAGGATAATTTTTCAGAGAATTTTCTCTTCAAAGATGAAAAAACGCAATAAACAACTAGTTTCACCAAATTAGAGCATTTGATAATCACTTACACCCAGTAAAAGTAATAATATTTTACTTTAAAGATTATTATCAAATTAGCAACTAGATGAAGGCAAAAGAAATACCAATAAATTACTTTAGAAATAATGCTGAAAAAATATTTATTATATACATTAGGAAGAGTGCTCTAAGGTTAGAAAATACATAGTTTTTAGAATAGCACCAAAACAAAATAGAGAAGAATTAGGGACATGGAAGACCCATGGGGTCCCTTTGGACCACAAAGGTATATTTCTAGGTGTCATTCCCTTGAAATAGAATATCCTAAGCTATTAACACATGAAAATTCACGAACCAAATATGATAAAATTAATCCCATATGGGTATTTTTTAGTTGATAGCAAAAGGCATATGCCATACCAAACGATCACTGGGAGTCTCAAGGACCACAATAATCCATGAATGGTTGGAAGATTGAGAAAAGTAAATCAGACAATGGCAAAGATAAGTAAAATCTAGAAATCAACTCGCCTGAAATTACACACACACACACACACACACACACACACATATATATATATATATATATATATATATATATATATATATATATATATATATATATATATATATATATATATATATACATATATATATATATATATATATATATATATATATATATATATATATATATATATATATATATATATATATGAAATTATATATTAGTCGAGTGAGATCAGTGTTACTGTATGGACAGGAGTCGTGGTAGCGCAATCAGATAATATGCATCAAATTTTGAAGATTTGAGAAAAAATCCCTGAGAAGAAAATTGGGAGTTAAATGGTAGGAAAGGATTAGAAATGAAACTATAAGAGAGATAACTCAATTGCCATATGTGGATGAGATCATGGTGAAGGGGAGTTGGGGATGTTTTGGGCATGCTCTTCGAACTCCCCAAGAGAGTTTAGTTCACAAACTTTCAACTGGGCTCAACAAGGCACTAAAATAGCTGAAAGATCCAGGCCCATATACCTAAAGACTATGAAACATGAAGTAAGAGATGATTATTGGGAAGTATTGATTATCAAGCTCAAGATAGAGATAACTGAAGAAATCTAACCGAAACCCTTTGTGTCAATAGTCATAGGAGGTGAAGATGATATTGTGATGGGCCAAGAGTACGTTGTGAGTCAAAGGCGAGATGTATGTAACTGAGTAACTTTATTACAGACACATCGAGTATATATACACACTAGGTCCCGGTAAGAAGGTCACAAAATACAAACATGCTATTTCTTGTCAAACCTGCAACTGGTTCTGTTAACAGTTAACAATGAAGTAGACAGACAAGTTAATACAAGTGGCTATCAGTGAGAGGGGAGAGTGAAGATACCAAGAATAATATATACAAAAAAGAGAAATATTACTATGTACGATCATGGGACACACGGGTGGTTCATGGTTCCACCCCCCTAAAAATGACATACTGTACATGTTGAATGGGCCGCCCTTATCTAGAGAGGCGAAATGTAGGCAGATCATCTGGCATGTGATAAGCTGGTTTTAGACGATCAATGGAGACCCAGTCTTCTTTGCCACAAATGCTTAGTAGGAATGCTTTCAGATTACGTTGGATCACTAGAAAACGGCCTGCGTATGTGGGCGTTAGCGGTGGCTTGCTAGTGTCATTGCATAGGAAGACGTGTTTTGCAGAATGCAAGTCTGTCGGTATGTGGGGCTTGTAAGTCTGGCGGCATGGAGTAAATTATTCCACGACGTGACGTATGAGCTGGAGGCGGCATGGAGTAAATTTTCCCACGACACGACGTATGCGCTGGAAATCGTTGGAGGAGGTTGCAGGAAAAAAAAAATTCAGCAAGGACGCCCAACGGGTCGCCATACACCATTTCAGCTGCAGAGACGTCCAAGCCGTCTTTAGGAGTGGTCCTTAGTCCCAGGAGGACCCAGGAAAACTGAGTAAAGCTATTGGAGTCCTTGCAGCGACACATCAAAGCTGCTTTGAGGGTGCAATGAAAACGTTCAACCATTCCATAGGCAGCGGGGTGGTAGGCAGTTGTCTGATGTAGGGTGATGCCCAGGAGGTTCGGTAATGATGTCCACAATTAAGAGGTGAAAGTGGTACCCCTGTCAGAAGTAATATACTCAGGGATACCAAATTCTGCGATCCATCATGAGAGTAAGGCAGATGTTCATGAAGCGGACGTTTCAGTTTCCATGGGAGTGGCTTCAGGCCGACGAATGGAGTGGTCGATGACGGTAAATAGGTAACGATGTTCTTTTGATATGGGTAGGGGGCCTACAACGTTGACGTGAATGTGGGCGAAACAACACTGAGATTGAGGAAAGGTGCCCACTCCTGAATCCGTGTGTCAATGTACTTTGGAGGTTTGGCAAGAAGTACAGGCACGGAGTCAATCCTTAGAGGTGAAAGTGGTACCCCTGTCAGAAGTAATATACTCAGGGATACCAAATTCTGCGATCCATCATGAGAGTAAGGCAGATGTTCATGAAGCGGACGTTTCAGTTTCCATGGGAGTGGCTTCAGGCCGACGAATGGAGTGGTCGATGACGGTAAATAGGTAACGATGTTCTTTTGATATGGGTAGGGGGCCTACAACGTTGACGTGAATGTGGGCGAAACAACACTGAGATTGAGGAAAGGTGCCCACTCCTGAATCCGTGTGTCAATGTACTTTGGAGGTTTGGCAAGAAGTACAGGCGCGGAGTCAATCCTTAGCATTCTTAGTAATTCTGTGCCAAATGAACTTCATCTTCAGCAGCTGTGCAGTTGAACGGAGTGTGGTATATAAAAGGCTGTGAATTAAATCAAACACCTGTCGGCGCATGGGAGCAGGAATCCATGGTCGAGGTCTATCAGTACTGACATCACAGAAGAGGGTGGTGTTGGAGTCATCGAGGGGGACATCTTCCCAATGAGAGGATATGCAGGATGTCCTACATGCTTGATACTCAGGATCCTGTCGTTGGGCTTCAGTCAAGGCATTGTAATCCAATCCCAGTTAAGACGGCGGCTAATGTGTTTCTTGACAGGGCATCGGCAGCGGGATTCATTTTTTCAGGGACATGTTGGAGGATGCAACTGTATTCAGCCACGGCGGAGAGATGTCAGCGTTGACGGGCGGACCAGGCGTCAGACTATTGAGTGAAGGCGTGCGAATGATGAAGAGCGTACCTTCTAAGAAATGGCGAAAGCGACGGACAGCTAAGTGCAACACCAGCAATTCGCGATTGAAGGTAGAATAACACGATTCTGCCTTGGACAGTTTTTTGCTGAAGAAGGCCAATGGACAGGGCAAGCCGTTGGCAACCTGTTCAAGTACTGCACCAGTAGCAACGTCGCTGGTATAAATGGAGGGAAGGAGGGGGGCATGTGGGATGGGAAAAACGAGAGTAGCAGCGGTTGATAGGGCCTTGTTTGCGTTGAAGAAGGCCTCTTCTTGTAGGGGACCCCACTTCAGGTCTTTTGGCTTGCCCTTGAAGGAGACATAGAGGGGTGGCAATGGCAGGAAGAAAACTGTGATAATAGTTGATTATGCTTAAGAATTCCTGCAGTGCTTTGACGGTCGAGGGCGTGGGGAAGTTCTGAACGGCTGCTACCTTCTCAGGGAGGGGATGGACTCCTTCAGGAGTGATGCACTTCCCTAAGAACGACACTTCATTGGCGCCAAAGTTATACTTGTCGTACCGGACTAAAGAAAGTTTTGTTATTGGTGGTCGAGCACGATGTGCAGGTGACGGAGGTGGTCCTCTTTCGAGGAAGAGAACACAAGTATGTCGTCCACATAACATACACAGACTGGGAAGTTTCCTAAGATGCCATCCATGAGATGTTGAAAAGTGTCACCAGCATTACGAAGGCCAAAACAGAGTAATTGAGGGTGTACATACCGAAGGGAGTGGTAATGGCGGTCTTGGGATGTCTTCTTGGTTTATAGGCACCTGATAGTACCCCTTCGAAAGGTCGAGCGTTGACAAAACCTTGGCTTTGTACAGGTAGGAGGTCACATCAGCGATGTTTACGAGGGAGAAGTGATCCGGTTATGTTTGCATGTTCAGGCGCCTGTAATCCCCTTACAGACAGAGGGAACCGTCTTTTTTTTCAGGACGATGTGTAAGGTGACAACCATGGGCTGGAGGCCTTTTGGCAAAGTCCCATTTCTTCGATTTCGGCGAACGTCTGTTTGGCGGCTGCAAATTGATCCACTGCCAGATTTTGCGAAGACTGGGGGTCCCGTCGTCTTGATATGGTGAT